>NC_068424.1:72241013-72541013 GCF_023373465.1 Oncorhynchus keta
GGAAAGGAGAGAAGGACAGAAGGAAAGGAGAGAAGGACAGAAGGAAAGGACAGAAGGACAGAAGAGAAGGACAGAAGGACAGAAGAGAAGGACAGAAGGACAGAAGAGAAGGACAGAAGGAAAGAAGAGAAGGACAGAAGGAAAGAAGAGGGACAGAAGGAAAGAAGAGAAGGACATAAGGAAAGAAGAGAAGGACATAAGGAAAGAAGAGAAGGACATAAGGAAAGAAGAGAAGGACATAAGGAAAGAAGAGAAGGACATAAGGAAAGAAGAGAAGGACATAAGGAAAGAAGAGAAGGACATAAGGAAAGAAGAGAAGGACATAAGGAAAGAAGAGAAGGAAAGAAGAGAAGGACAGAAGAGAAGGACATAAGAGAAGGACATAAGGAAAGAAGAGAAGGACATAAGGAAAGAAGAGAAGGACATAAGGAAAGAAGAGAAGGACATAAGGAAAGAAGAGAAGGACATAAGGAAAGAAGAGAAGGACATAAGGAAAGAAGAGAAGGACATAAGGAAAGAAGAGAAGGACATAAGGAAAGAAGAGAAGGACATAAGGAAAGAAGAGAAGGACATAAGGAAAGAAGAGAAGGACAGAAGAGAAGGACAGAAGAGAAGGACATAAGAGAAGGACATAAGAGAAGGACATAAGAGAACAGAAGAGAAGGACATAAGAGAAGGACAGAAGAAAGGACATAAGGAAGGACAGAAGAGAAGGACATAAGAGAAGGACAGAAGAGAAGGACATAAGGACAGAAGAGAAGGACATAAGGAAAGAAGAGAAGGACATAAGGAAAGAAGAGAAGGACATAAGGAAAGAAGAGAAGGACATAAGGAAAGAAGAGAAGGACATAAGGAAAGAAGAGAAGGACATAAGGAAAGAAGAGAAGGACATAAGGAAAGAAGAGAAGGACATAAGGAAAGAAGAGAAGGACATAAGGAAAGAAGAGAAGGACATAAGGAAAGAAGAGAAGGACATAAGGAAAGAAGAGAAGGACATAAGGAAAGAAGAGAAGGACAGGCGTACCAGATCGGCTCCAGTCTGCAGTAGAATGTCGGCCACGTCAGTGTGTCCGTTCTCACACGCGTACGTCAGCGCTGTGTCTCCCGTCGCCGTGGTAGCGTGCACATTCGCCCCTACAGAGATAGTTCAGAGGTGAGCCAAAAGAAAAACTAACAAGCCCTGTTAAAAGGCAGAGGTTGTCAACTTTACCTTCAATATCCATCTAGTTACCAGGCTAAGTCCTGGAGTCTCACATAAGTTCCCTACAAAAATACTAAAGATCAAACTAACCATCTTCAATATGATTCCCCATCTGTTTGACCAGCTCCAGGTGTGTGTGTGTGTACCTGCAGTCAGGAGGTGTTTGACCAGCTCCAGGTGTCCCTCCTGTGCAGCCTCCATGAGAGGCGTGGAGCAGCCCAGCTCGATGTCAGCCCCGGCCTTGATGAGGAAGTCAGCCACCTCCAGGAACCCTCCACAGCAGGACAGCGTCAGGGCTGTTTCCTGGGTCTCCTCTGTCTGGGCGTTGATGTTCGCACCTGGAGGGAGGGAGGAGAGGTTAGGGTCTATATTAGGAGTGAGACTCTCCCCAACAGGCCTGACAAAGCACTTCATTACACACAATAACATATATATATGTATATATGCAACTTGAACAGTGTGCAGGTATCCATCTATCTGCCAGTTGATTACCCTGAGCCAGTAGCAGGGCCACCATCTCTTCATGACCTTCTCTGGCTGCCTCCATCACAGGGGTGTAACCTTCATCATTCACCTGGACACATTAAAACATACTGTTACTCAGCAGCTGAATCCCAAAACACCCCTTTCCCCCTCCATTTCAGAGTTCACGCGCACCTCTGTCCCAAAGCTTAAGGAGTGCGAACGGTCCAGGGCGTAGGGGCTCATGACCCCCTCCAGTAGGCACTTTGACTGAGCCTGCAATGCTACCGGCGTCATAGCGAAGTGGAATCCCATAAGGCACCATGGTATTTTAAAATATGTGCAATTTCACACAAAAGAATGGAAAGGAGGGCTTAAATGCTATGACACGTGATTTGGTTTGTCTGATGGTGAGACTTGACATGTAAAAGTTCAAATAAATACCTCTCAAATGCAACGTTTGACTGTTAAGAGGCTGATATTTTGTAAAACGACAGGGGTTTTTACTATTGAAGTGCGTGACGTACGTCAGGCCTGTGTCCTGAAGTTGATGGGTTTAATGATCGCCTTGCCTCAGAGTGACAACCGAGGGCCCTTCAAGCGGATTGGTAAGGGCGAGGCGGTGGTTTGGGATTCACCATCCCTCGCTCTGTGTTGGACACTAAATCCATCAGAGGGCTGTGGCCTTCATCATTTACCTAGACACACATGAAAACACACTCCAATAGGACTGTGTGTTGCTACTCACCTCCTCTAGGTTGGCCCCTCTCTCTATGAGCAGAGCTGCTAGATCCACATGCCCGCCGCAGGCTGCCAGGGTGAGGGGCGACTCGAAGGAGTCAGCTGGCATGTTGACCTGCGCCCCGCTGTCCAACAGCAGCCGTGCCACCTCCACATGCCCATCCTGGGACAGGAAGCACACACACACAGGGACAACATAAGCACCTGAGTGGGTTATGACACAGGGTTACACACACACATTCTAACACTGGAGAGAGAGAGAGATATTCTAACACTGGAGAGAACAAGAGATATTCTAACACTGGAGAGAACAAGAGATATTCCAACACTGGAGAGAACAAGAGATATTCCAACACTGGAGAGAACAAGAGATATTCCAACACTGGAGAGAGAGAGAGAGAGAGAGAGATATTCCAACACTGGAGAGAACAAGAGATATTCCAACACTGGAGAGAACAAGAGATATTCCAACACTGGAGAGAACAAGAGATATTCCAACACTGGAGAGAACAAGAGATATTCCAACACTGGAGAGAGAGAGAGAGATATTCTAACACTGGAGAGAACAAGAGATATTCCAACACTGGAGAGAGAAGAGATATTCCAACACTGGAGAGAGGAGATATTCAGAGAGAGAGAGATATTCCAACACTGGAGAGAGAGAGAGAGAGAGAGAGATATTCTAACACTGGAGAGAACAAGAGATATTCCAACACTGGAGAGAGAGAGAGAGAGATATTCTAACACTGGAGAGAGAGAGAGAGATATTCTAACACTGGAGAGAGAGAGAGAGAGATATTCTAACACTGGAGAGAGAGAGAGAGAGAGATATTCTAACACTGGAGAGAGAGAAGAGATATTCCAACACTGGAGAGAGAGAGAGAGAGATATTCTAACACTGGAGAGAGAGAGAGAGAGATATTCCAACACTGGAGAGAGAGAGAGAGATATTCTAACACTGGAGAGAGAGAGAGAGAGAGAGAGATTCTAACACTGGAGAGAGAGAGAGAGAGATATTCTAACACTGGAGAGAGAGAGAGAGAGAGATATTCTAACACTGGAGAGAGAGAGAGAGAGAGAGAGAGAGAGATATTCCAACACTGGAGAGAGAGAGAGAGAGAGAGAGAGAGATATTCCAACACTGGAGAGAGAGAGAGAGAGATATTCCAACACTGAGAGAGAGAGAGAGAGAGAGAGAGAGATATTCTAACACTGGAGAGAGAGAGAGAGAGAGAGAGAGATATTCTAACACTGGAGAGAGAGAGAGAGATTCTAACACTGGAGAGAACGGGAGATATTCTAACACTGGAGAGAACGAGAGATATTCTAACACTGGAGAGAGAGAGAGAGAGAGAGAGAGAGAGATATTCTAACACTGGAGAGAGAGAGAGAGATATTCTAACACTGGAGAGAGAGAGAGATATTCTAACACTGGAGAGAGAGAGAGATATTCTAACACTGGAGAGAGAGAGAGATATTCTAACACTGGAGAGAGAGAGAGATATTCTAACACTGGAGAGAACGAGAGATATTCTAACACTGGAGAGAGAGAGAGAGATATTCTAACACTGGAGAGAGAGAGAGAGATATTCTGACACTGGAGAGAACGAGAGATATTCTAACACTGGAGAGAACGAGAGATATTCTAACACTGGAGAGAGAGAGAGATATTCTAACACAGAGAGAGAGAGAGAGAGAGAGATATTCTAACACTGGAGAGAGAGAGAGAGGGATATTCTAACACTGGAGAGAGAGAGAGAGATATTCTAACACTGGAGAGAGAGAGAGAGGGGCTGTGTGTTGGGTCATATGTTCACCATGCAGGGAGAGAGAGGAGAGAGGGGCTGTGTGTTGGGTCATATGCTAACCATGCAGGGAGAGAGAGGGGCTGTGTGTTGGGTCATATGCTCACCATGCAGGGAGAGAGAGGGGCTGTGTGTTGGGTCATATGCTCACCATGCAGGTAGAGAGAGGTTGTGTGTTGGGTCATATGCTCACCATGCAGGGAGAGAGAGGAGAGAGGGGTTGTGTGTTGGGTCATATGCTCACCATACAGGGAGAGAGAGGGGCTGTGTGTTGGGTCATATGCTCACCATGCAGGGAGAGAGAGGGGATGTGTGTTGGGTCATATGCTCACCATGCAGGGAGAGAGAGAGGAGAGAGGGGTTGTGTGTTGGGTCATATGCTCACCATACAGGGAGAGAGAGGGGCTGTGTGTTGGGTCATATGCTCACCATGCAGGGAGAGAGAGGAGAGAGGGGCTGTGTGTTGGGTCATATGCTCACCATGCAGGGAGAGAGAGGAGAGAGGGGATGTGTGTTGGGTCATATGCTCACCATGCAGAGAGAGAGAGGAGAGAGGGGATGTGTGTTGGGTCATATGCTCACCATGCAGGGAGAGAGAGGAGAGGGGCTGTGTGTTGGGTCATATGCTCACCATGCAGGGAGAGAGAGGAGAGGGGCCTGTGTGTTGGGTCATATGTTCACCATGCAGGGAGAGAGAGGAGAGAGGGGATGTGTGTTGGGTCATATGCTCACCATGCAGGGAGAGAGAGGAGAGAGGGGATGTGTGTTGGGTCATATGCTCACCATGCAGAGAGAGAGAGGAGAGAGGGGATGTGTGTTGGGTCATATGTTCACCATGCAGGGAGAGAGGAGAGAGGGGTTGTGTGTTGGGTCATATGCTCACCATGCAGAGAGAGAGTAGAGAGGGCCTGTGTGTTGGGTCATATGCTCACCATGCAGGGAGAGAGAGGAGAGAGGGGCTGTGTGTTGGGTCATATGTTCACCATACAGGGAGAGAGAAGAGAGAGGGGATGTGTGTTGGGTCATATGTTCACCATGCAGGGAGAGAGAGAAGAGAGGGGCTGTGTGTTGGTCATATGTTCACCATACAGGGAGAGAGAAGAGAGAGGGGATGTGTGTTGGGTCATATGCTCACCATACAGGGAGAGAGAGAAGAGAGGGGCTGTGTGTTGGTCATATGTTCACCATGCAGGGAGAGAGGAGAGAGGGGTTGTGTGTTGGGTCATATGCTCACCATGCAGGGAGAGAGAGGGGGTTGTGTGTTGGGTCATATGCTCACCATGCAGGGAGAGAGGGGTTGTGTGTTGGGTCATATGCTCACCATGCAGGGAGAGAGGAGAGAGGGGCTGTGTGTTGGGTCATATGCTCACCATGCAGGGAGAGAGAGGAGAGAGGGGATGTGTGTTGGGTCATATGCTCACCATGCAGGGAGAGAGAGGAGAGAGGGGCTGTGTGTTGGGTCATATGTTCACCATACAGGGAGAGAGAGGAGATGTGTGTTGGGTCATATGCTCACCATGCAGGGAGAGAGAGGGGATGTGTGTTGGGTCATATGCTCACCATGCAGGGAGAGAGGAGGGGATGTGTTGGGTCAGGGGCTGTGTGTTGGGTCATATGCTCACCATGCAGGGAGAGAGGGGAGAGAGGGAGAGAGAGGGTTGTGTGTTGGGTCATATGCTCACCATGCAGGGAGAGAGGGAGTTGTGTGTTGGGTCATATGTCACCATGCAGGGAGAGAGGAGAGAGGGGATGTGTGTTGGGTCATATGCTCACCATGCAGGAGAGAGAGGAGAGAGGGGTTGTGTGTTGGGTCATATGCTCACCATGCAGGGAGAGAGAGGGGATGTGTGTTGGGTCATATGCTCACCATGCAGAGAGAGAGAGGGGCTGTGTGTTGGGTCATATGCTCACCATGCAGGGAGAGAGAGGGGCTGTGTGTTGGGTCATATGCTCACCATGCAGGGAGAGAGAGGAGAGAGGGGTTGTGTGTTGGGTCATATGCTCACCATGCAGGGAGAGAGAGGGGTTGTGTGTTGGGTCATATGCTCACCATGCAGGGAGAGAGAGGGGATGTGTGTTGGGTCATATGCTCACCATGCAGGGAGAGAGGGGAGGGGTTGTGTGTTGGGTCATATGCTCACCATGCAGGGAGAGAGGGGGGTTGTGTGTTGGGTCATATGCTCACCATGCAGGGAGGGAGAGAGAGGGGTTGTGTGTTGGGTCATATGCTCACCATGCAGGGAGAGAGGAGAGAGGGGATGTGTGTTGGGTCATATGCTCACCATGCAGGGAGAGAGGGAGAGAGGGGTGTTGGGTCATGCTGTGTTGTTTGGGTCATATGCTCACCATGCAGGGAGAGAGAGCTCACCATGCAGGGAGAGAGGAGAGAGGGGCTGTGTGTTGGGTCATATGCTCACCATGCAGGGAGAGAGAGGAGAGAGGGATGTGTGTTGGGTCATATGCTCACCATGCAGGGAGAGAGGAGAGAGGGGATGTGTGTTGGGTCATATGCTCACCATGCAGGGAGAGAGGAGAGAGGGGATGTGTGTTGGGTCATATGCTCACCATGCAGGGAGAGAGGAGAGAGGGGATGTGTGTTGGGTCATATGCTCACCATGCAGGGAGAGAGGAGAGAGGGGATGTGTGTTGGGTCATATGCTCACCATGCAGGGAGAGAGGGGGATGTGTGTGTTGGGTCATATGCTCACCATGCAGGGAGAGAGAGGAGAGAGGGGATGTGTGTTGGGTCATATGCTCACCATGCAGGGAGAGAGAGGGGTTGTGTGTTGGGTCATATGCTCACCATGCAGGGAGAGAGAGGAGAGAGGGGCTGTGTGTTGGGTCATATGCTCACCATGCAGGGAGAGAGGGGCTGTGTGTTGGGTCATATGCTCACCATGCAGGGAGAGGAGAGGGGGCTGTGTGTTGGGTCATATGCTCACCATGCAGGGAGAGAGGGGGGCTGTGTGTTGGGTCATATGCTCACCATGCAGGGAGAGAGGGGCTGTGTGTTGGGTCATATGCTCACCATACAGGGAGAGAGAGGGGCTGTGTGTTGGGTCATATGCTCACCATACAGGGAGAGAGAGGGGCTGTGTGTTGGGTCATATGCTCACCATGCAGGCTTCCATCAGCGCCGTGTGCATCTCATCCGTCTTGTGCTCCTGATCCGCTCCGGCCTCCAGCAGAAACCTCACCATGTCCAGATGACCTGAAGAAGGGAAACCGTTTCATAGAAATTGACATTTTGTTGTCTGAGACCCTGAAAGTCTTTTTTCATATGGGGGAGAGAGAGAAAACATTTTAAATAACATTTTAAATAACAAGGTAACACTGTGTTACAACAAGTGAAGAAGACCTTTGTAGCAGGCGAGTGTGAGGGCGCTCTCCTTGAACTCGTTGGAGTGTGTGTTGATCCCGGCGCCGTACTCCAGTAGAACCCTGGCCACCTCCACGTGGCCCGCACTCGCCCCCTCCATTAGAGGGGTGTGTCCGTTCTCGTTGTGGTCCTCGATGTTGGCCCCCTCCTTTAGGAGAACCTTCACCACATCCACAAACCCCCCAGCACACGCATACGTCAGGGCTGTGTTACCTACAGAGAGAGAGAGAGACCGTACGTCAGGGCTGTGTTACCTACAGAGAGAGAGGGGAGAGAGACCACCATACAGGAGAGGGCTGTGTTACCTATAGAGAGAGAGAGAGTGTGCGTCTCATCCGTCGTCAGGGCTGTGTTACCTCACCATGAGATGACCTGAGAAGGGAAACCGTTTCGTCAGGGCTGTTTTACCCTGACAGAGAGAGAGAGAGAAAACCGTAACGTTTTAAATAACAGGGCTGTGTTACCTACAGAGAGAGACCTTTGTAGAGAGACCGTAGGCGTCAGGGCTGTGTTACCTATAGAGAGAGAGAGAGACCCATTAGAGGGGGTGTGTCGTCAGGGCTGTGTTACCTACCAGAGAGAGAGAGAGCACCGCATACGTCAGGGCTGTGTTACCTACAGAGAGAGAGAGAGAGAGGGCTGTGTTACCTACAGAGAGAGAGAGAGAGACCGTACGTCAGGGCTGTGTTACCTACAGAGAGAGAGAGAGAGAGACCGTACGTCAGGGCTGTGTTACCTACAGAGAGAGAGAGAGAGACCGTACGTCAGGGCTGTGTTACCTACAGAGAGAGAGAGAGACCGTACGTCAGGGCTGTGTTACCTACAGAGAGAGAGAGAGACCGTACGTCAGGGCTGTGTTACCTACAGAGAGAGAGAGAGACCCGTACGTCAGGGCTGTGTTACCTACAGAGAGAGAGAGAGACCGTACGTCAGGGCTGTGTTACCTACAGAGAGAGAGAGAGAGAGACCGTACGTCAGGGCTGTGTTACCTACAGAGAGAGAGAGAGAGAGACCGTACGTCAGGGCTGTGTTACCTATAGAGAGAGAGAGAGACCGTACGTCAGGGCTGTGTTACCTATAGAGAGAGAGAGAGACCGTACGTCAGGGCTGTGTTACCTACAGAGAGAGAGAGAGAGACCGTACGTCAGGGCTGTGTTACCTACAGAGAGAGAGAGACCGTACGTCAGGGCTGTTTTACCTACAGAGAGAGAGAGAGACCGTACGTCAGGGCTGTTTTACCGACAGAGAGAGAGAGACCGTACGTCAGGGCTGTGTTACCTACAGAGAGAGAGAGAGACCGTACGTCAGGGCTGTGTTACCTACAGAGAGAGAGAGAGAGACCGTACGTCAGGGCAGTGTTACCTATAGAGAGAGAGAGAGAGAGACCGTATGTCAGGGCTGTTTTACCGACAGAGAGAGAGAGAGAGACCATACGTCAGGGCTGTGTTACCTATAGAGAGAGGGAGAGAGAGACCGTACGTCAGGGCTGTGTTACCTATAGAGAGAGAGAGACCGTACGTCAGGGCTGTGTTACCTTCAGAGGGCGAGAGACCTACAGAGGGATGGGGAGAGAGATCTCATACAAGCAGAAATCTAAACACTTTGGTTTAGACAAAAAAATGACAATAACCACACACACACACACACACACGGAAAAGGAGTGTGTATTCGTACCGGTGGAGGACTGTGCGTTGGCGTCAGCCCCGTGGACCAGGAGCAGCTTGACGATGTCGACGTAACCGCCGCTCGCTGCCGCCATCAGGGGCGTGATGTCACCTTTAATCCCCCGGTCCTCCACGTTGGCGTGCATGGCCAGCAGCACCTAACAACCAATCACAGCAGGGGTCGGGGATTAGAGGTCATATAATGTAAATGTATGGTGTGAAGTGTTTGTGAGGGACTCAACCTCATCCTGACCTCACCCCCCAAAGAGACACTTCAAAGTTACTAAAATATACAGTGCCTTGCGAAAGTATTCAGCCCCCTTGAACTTTGAGACCTTTTGCCACATTTCAGGCTTCAAACAAAGATATAAAACTGTATTTTTTTGTGAAGAATCAACAACAAGTGGGACACAATCATGAAGTGGAACGACATTTATTGGATATTTCAAACTTTTTTAACAATAGCAGTCTGGTTATTTAACAAATTGGGCGTGCAAAATTATTCAGGCCCCTTAAGTTAATACTTTGTAGCGCCACCTTTTGCTGCGACTACAGCTGTAAGTCGCTTGGGGTATGTCTCTATCAGTTTTGCACATCGAGAGACTGAATTTTTTCCCCCATTCCTCCTTGCAAAACAGCTCGAGCTCAGTGAGGTTGGATGGAGAGCATTTGTGAACAGCAGTTTTCAGTTCTTTCCACAGATTCTCGATTGGATTCAGGTCTGGACTTTGACTTGGCCATTCTAACACCTGGATATGTTTATTTTTGAACCATTCCATTGTAGATTTTGCTTTATGTTTTGAATCATTGTCTTGTTGGAAGACAAATCTCCGTCCCAGTCTCAGGTCTTTTGCAGACTCCATCAGGTTTTCTTCCAGGATGGTCCTGTATTTGGCTCCATCCATCTTCCCATCAATTTTAACCATCTTCCCTGTCCCTGCTGAAGAAAAGCTGGCCCACCATGTTCCTTCTGACAGTGGGGATGGCGTGTTTAGGGTGTTGAGCTGTAGAATGTATGCACACATGACTGTAAGTCGCTTTGGATAAAAGCGCTGCAAACATAACATTTTGCATTGTTGCCAAAAAGTTCCATTTTGGTTTCATCTGACCAGAGCACCTTCTTCCACATGTTTGGTGTGTCTCCCAGGTGGCTTGTGGCAAACTTTAAACGACACTTTTTATGGATATCTTTAAGAAATGGCTTTCTTCTTGCCACTCTTCCATAAAGGCCAGATTTGTGCAATATATGACTGATTGTTGTCCTATGGACAGAGTCTCCCACCTCAGCTGTAGATCTCTGCAGTTCATCCAGAGTGATCATGGGCCTCTTGGCTGCATCTCTGATCAATCTTCTCCTTGTATGAGCTGAAAGTTTAGAGGGACGGCCAGGTCTTGGTAGATTTGCAGTGGTCTGATACTCCTTCCATTTCAATATTATCGCTTGCACAGTGCTCCTTGGGATGTTTAAAGCTTGGGAAATCTTTTTGTATCCAAATCCGGCTTTAAACTTCTTCACAACAGTATCTCGGACCTGCCTGGTGTGTTCCTTGTTCTTCATGATGCTCTCTGCGCTTTTAACGGACCTCTGAGACTAATCACAGTGCAGGTGCATTTATACGGAGACTTGATTACACACAGGTGGATTGTATTTATCATCATTAGTTATTTAGGTCAACATTGGATCATTCAGAGATCCTCACTGAACTTCTGGAGAGAGTTTGCTGCACTGAAAGTAAAGGGGCTGAATAATTTTGCACGCCCAATTTTTGATTTGTTAAAAAAGTTTGAAATATCCAATAAATGTCGTTCCACTTCATGATTGTGTCCCACTTGTTGTTGATTCTTCACAAAAAAATACAGTTTTATATCTTTATGTTTGAAGCCTGAAATGTGGCAAAAGGTCGCAAAGTTCAAGGGGGCCGAATACTTTCGCAAGGCACTATATATATATATATATATTTTTTTTTTTAAGGATCATTACACACACTGCGCCGTCCCGTCCCCCTCTCACACCAGCACGGCGCCGTTCTCTCACACACACGGCGCCGTTCTCTCACACACACGGCGCCGTTCTCTCACACACACGGCGCCGTTCTCTCACACACACGGCGCCGTTCTCTCACACACACGGCACCGTTCTCTCACACACACGGCACCGTTCTCTCACACACACGGCACCGTTCTCTCACACACACGGCACCGTTCTCTCACACACACGGCACTGTTCTCTCACACACACACACCTGTGCTAGTTCATAGTATCCAGCAGAGCAGGCGAGGCAGAGAAGACTCTCTCCTTCCTCAGTGTGTTCGTTGACGCTCCTCCCCTCGTCTAGCAGCTTCCTCACAGCGTTGACGTCTCCGTCCGAACACGCCTCTGCTAGACTACGGCTGAAAATAACCAGACTGCTACAATTACTGCCCCTGTGACAGCAGAACACACACACCTCATTATCACACCTACTATTATTTTGAAAGAAAAACTACCAGACAGATTGATCACAGAGGTAACACACTGACTGATTGACATATTGATCACAGAGGTAACACACTGACTGATTGACATATTGATCACAGAGGTAACACACTGACTGATTGACATATTGATCACAGAGGTAACACACTGACTGATTGACATATTGATCACAGAGGTAACACACTGACACAGAGGTAACACACTGACTGATTGACATATTGATCACAGAGGTAACACACTGACTGATTGACATATTGATCACAGAGGTAACACACTGACTGATTGACATATTGATCACAGAGGTAACACACTGACTGATTGACATATTGATCACAGAGGTAACACACTGACTGATTGACATATTGATCACAGAGGTAACACACTGACTGATTGACATATTGATCACAGAGGTAACACACTGACTGATTGACATATTGATCACAGAGGTAACACACTGACTGATTGACATATTGATCACAGAGGTAACACACTGACTGATTGACATATTGATCACAGAGGTAACACACTGACTGATTGACATATTGATCACAGAGGTAACACACTGACTGATTGACATATTGATCACAGAGGTAACACACTGACTGATTGACATATTGATCACAGAGGTAACACACTGACTGATTGACATATTGATCACAGAGGTAACACACTGACTGATTGACATATTGATCACAGAGGTAACACACTGACTGTATGAAATGCAGGTTGCTATATTCAGTGGGTCTCACATACTTGTCAGCCTGGCCAGCTTTGAGTGGGTTTTCTGCTCGTGTATTGATAGATAAATGGATGTTGCCTGTTTGATTCCCTCCGTAAGCCAATCAAACAGGCAACACGTCAGTATAGAGATAAAGTAGAGTCGCAATTCAACGGCTCAGAAATTTGTGGCAGGGTCTATAGTCCATCACAGACTACAAAGAGGTCTCGGACACCGACGTCTTGCTCCCAGACAAACTAAACATCCGCATTCACCCGCTTTGAGAATAACAATGCCACCGACACGGCCCGCTTCCAAGGACTGTGGGCTCTCCTTCTCCATGGCCGACTTGAGTATGACATTTAAGTGTGTTAATCCTCGCAAGGCTGCAGGCCCAGACGGCATCCCCAGCAGCGTCCTCAGAGCATGCAGACCAGCTGACTGGTGTTTACAGACATATTCAATCAATCCCTATCCCAGTCTGCTGTCCCCATATGCTTCAAGAGGGCCACCATTGTTCCTGAACCCAAGGCGGCAAAGGTAACTGAGCGAAATGACTATCACCCCGTAGCACTCACTTCTGTCATGAAGTGCTTTGAGAGACTAGTTAAGGACCATATCACCTCCACCCTACCTGACACCCTTAATCCACTACAATTTGCCTACCGCCCCAATAGGTTCACAGACGATGCAATGGCCATCACACTGCCCTAAACCATCTGGACAAAAGGAATGCCTGTTCATTTGACTACAGCATAATACCCTTCAAACTCGTCATTAAGCTCGAGACCCTGGGCCTCGACCCCACCCTGTGCAACTGGGTCCTGGACTTCTTGTGACGGGCTGCTGCCAGGTGGTGAAGGTAGGAAACATCTCCACTTCACTGATCCTCAACACTGGGGCCCCACAAGGGTGCGTTCTGAGCCCTCTCCTGTACTCCCTGTTCACTCATGACTGCGTGGCCATGCACGCCTCCAACTCAATCATCAAGTTTGCAGAAAACACTACAGTGGTAGGATTGATTACCAACAGCGACGAGACGGCCTACAGGGAGGTGATGAGGGCCCTCGGAGTGTGGTGTCAGGAAACAGCAGAGGGAGCAGCGCCCCTATCCACATTTAAGGGACAGCATTGGAGCAGGTGGAAAACTTCAAGTTCCTCAGCGTAAACATTACTGACAGACTGAAATGTTCCACCCACAAAGACAGTGTGGGGTAGAAGGTGCAACAGCGCCTCTTCAACCTCAAGGAGGCTGATGAAATTTGGCTTGGCACCAAAAACCCTCAAACTTTTACAGATGCACAATCGAGAGCATCCTGTCGGGCTGTATCACCGCCTGGTACGGCAACTGCAGGGCTCTCCAGAGGGTAGTGTGGTCTGCACAACGCATCACCGGGGGCACACTACCTGCCCTCCAGGGCACCTGACACCTACAGCACCCGATGTCACAGGAAGGCCAAGGTCATCAAGGACATAACCACCCAAGCCACTGCCAGTTCATCTCGCTATCATCCAGAAGGCGAGGTTAGTACAGGTGCATCAAAGCAGGGCCTGAGAGACTGATAAACAGCTTCTATCTCAAGGCCATCACACTAGGGATGTGATGACTATGTAACTTTGCACCTTAGAGGCTGCTGCCTACACAAAGACTTGAAATCACTGGCCACTTTAATAATGGAACACTAGTCCCTTTAAGAATGTTTCAATATTTTTGCTTTACTCATCTCATATGTATATAATGTATATACTGTATTCTAGTCAAAGCCACGCCAACATTGCTCGTCCTAATATTTATCGATTCTTTAATTCCATTCTTTTACTTTTAAGTTTGTGTGTATTGTTGTGAATCGTTAGATATTACCATACTGTTGGAGCAAGAAACACAAGCATTTTGCTACACCCACAATAACATCTGCTGAACATGTGTATGTGACCAATAAAAACTGATTTGATTTACAGACTGGGGTAGATACATACTTGTCGGCCTGGCCAGCGTTGAGTGTGTTCTCTGCTCTCATGCGCGTCAGGGCGGCAGCCGCCTCGTCCAGGGCACAGCTCACCGACGACGTCAGCCTCCGCAGCACCTCGGGATCTGCGAACGCTTTACCATCCGCAGTTGACAGTTTACCAATGCCTTCCGGGTTAAAGGCCATCACAGGAAACACAGGCATATGGGGCAAAACCACACCAATGAAGCCAGGCAGTTGATCGTAGAGGCAAGTCCAGCCACAGCCAATCCATGGTTAGTAGAGGCATTCATAAAGAAACACAGGAAACACAAGGGTTAGATCCAAGTCAGGAATACTGATTTGACAAGCTTCACTGTCTTGGGTGTATACACCGAGCGTACAAAACATTAGGAACACCTGCTCTTTCCATGACAGACTGACCAGGTAAAAGCTATGATCGCTTATTGATGTTACTTGTTAAATCCACTTCAACCAGTGTAGATGAAGTGGAGGAGACAGGTTAAAGAAGAATAAGCCTGGAGACAATTGAGACATGGATGGTGTAACATACTGAGGGTGAATGGACAAGACAAAGAACAGAAGTGCCTTTGAACAGGGTATGGTAGGTGCCCGGTGCACCGGTTTGAGCGCATGGTCCACCACCTAAGTTGACACAACTGTAGGAAGCATTGGAGTCAACATGGACCAGCATCCCTGTGGAACGCTTTCAACGCCTTGTTGAGGCCATGCCCCGATGAATTGAGCCTGTTCTGATGGCAAAAGGGGATTCAACTCAATATTAGGAAGGCATCCTAATGTTTTGTACTAGGGACGATTCATTTGGGCCGACTTGAAGTTCTCATAACAACCGGTAATCTGCATTTTTGGATACGGCCAATTATATTGCACTCCACGAGGAAACTGCGTGGCAGGCTGACCACCTGTTACGCGAGTGCAGCAAGGAGCCAAGGTGAGTTGCTAGCTAGCATTACATTTATCTTATAAAAATAATCAATCTTCAAATAATCACAAGTTAACTACACATGGTTGATGATATTACTAGGTTAACTAGCTTGTCCTGCGTTGGATATATTCAATGCGGTGCCTGTTAATTTACCATCGAATCACAGACTACTTCGCCAAACGGGTGATGATTTAAACAAAAACACAATCGTTGCATGAATGTACCTAATCATAAACGTCAACGCCTTTTCCCCATGTTTACGACGCTCTTATGTCAGGACTAACACTGCCTGAGCTAGATAAACCCCGACTTAGATGGGACAAAGATCTGGGTATTGATCTTGATGAGGGTCTATGGAGTGACCTATGCAGGGATGGTGTTACATCCACATTGAACTCCAGATACAGACTGATCCAGTTTAATTTCCTCCATCAGCTCTATATCACCCCATCTAGACTGCACAAGTTCAACCCTGATATCTCCTCCCTGTGTTTTAGATGTGGCAGAAGTTAGACATTTTACTGAATTTTGCAACCTTTTGTCGATATGGACAATCTCCCCATCACATCACATCGATATGGACAATCTCCCCATCACGTTGATATGGACAATCTCCCCATCACGTTGCATCGATATGGACAACCTCCCCATCACGTTGATATGGACAATCTCCCCATCACGTTGCATCGATATGGACAATCTCCCCATCACGTTGCATCGATATGGACAATCTCCCCATCACGTCGATATGGACAATCTCCCCATCACATCACATCGATATGGACAATCTCCCCATCACGTCACATCGATATGGACAATCTCCCCATCACGTCGCATCGATGGACAATCTCCCCATCACGTTGATATGGACAATCTCCCCATCACGTTGCATCGATATGGACAATCTCCCCATCACATCACATCGATATGGACAATCTCCCCATCACGTCACGTCGATATGGACAATCTCCCCATCACGTTGCACGTCGATATGGACAATCTCCCCATCACGTTGCGTCGATATGGACAATCTCCCCATCACGTTGCATCGATATGGACAATCTCCCCATCACGTCCCATCGATATGGACAATCTCCCCATCACGTCCCATCGATATGGACAATCTCCCCATCACGTTGCATCGATATGGACAATCTCCCCATCACATCACATCGATATGGACAATCTCCCCATCACATCACATCGATATGGACAATCTCCCCATCACGTCACATCGATATGGACAATCTCCCCATCACATCACATCGATATGGACAATCTCCCCATCACGTCGATATGGACAATCTCCCCATCACGTCACATCGATATGGACAATCTCCCCATCACGTCGATATGGACAATCTCCCCATCACGTTGCATCGATATGGACAACCTCCCCATCACGTCGATATGGACAATCTCCCCATCACGTTGCATCGATATGGACAATCTCCCCATCACATCGATATGGACAATCTCCCCATCACGTCCCATCGATATGGACAATCTCCCCATCACGTTGCATCGATATGAACAATCTCCCCATCACGTTGCATCGATATGGACAATCTCCCCATCACGTTGCATCTATATGGACAATCTCCCCATCACGTCACATCGATATGGACAATCTCCCCATCACGTTGCATCGATATGGACAATCTCCCCATCACGTTGCATCGATATGGACAATCTCCCCATCACGTTGCATCGATATGGACAACCTCCCCATCACGTTGCATCGATATGGACAATCTCCCCATCACGTTGCATCGATATGGACAATCTCCCCATCACGTTGCATCGATATGGACAATCTCCCCATCACATCACATCGATATGGACAATCTCCCCATCACATCACATCGATATGGACAATCTCCCCATCACGTTGCATCGATATGGACAATCTCCCCATCACGTTGCATCGATATGGACAATCTCCCCATCACGTTGCATCGATATGGACAATCTCCCCATCACATCACATCGATATGGACAATCTCCCCATCACGTTGCATCGATATGGACAATCTCCCCATCACATCACATCGATATGGACAATCTCCCCATCACATCACATCGATATGGACAATCTCCCCATCACATCACATCGATATGGACAATCTCCCCATCACATCACATCGATATGGACAATCTCCCCATCACATCACATCGATATGGACAATCTCCCCATCACATCACATCGATATGGACAATCTCCCCATCACATCACATCGATATGGACAATCTCCCCATCACGTCACATCGATATGGACAATCTCCCCATCACATCCCATCGATATGGACAATCTCCCCATCACGTTGCATCGATATGAACAATCTCCCCATCACATCACGTCGATATGAACAATCTCCCCATCACATCACATCGATATGGACAATCTCCCCATCACGTTGATATGGACAATCTCCCCATCACGTCGCATCGATATGGACAATCTCCCCATCACATCACATCGATATGGACAATCTCCCCATCACATCACATCGATATGGACAATCTCCCCATCACATCACATCGATATGGACAATCTCCCCATCACATCACATCGATATGGACAATCTCCCCATCACATCACATCGATATGGACAATCTCCCCATCACATCACATCGATATGGACAATCTCCCCATCACGTCCCATCGATATGGACAATCTCCCCATCACGTCACATCGATATGGACAATCTCCCCATCACGTCCCATCGATATGGACAATCTCCCCATCACGTCACATCGATATGGACAATCTCCCCATCACATCGATATGGACAATCTCCCCATCACGTTGATATGGACAATCTCCCCATCACGTTGATATGGACAATCTCCCCATCACATCACATTGATTAAATCTCTATATAATCCTTAATGTTTCACACAATATTATACATAATGTATAATATAATACATAATGTATAATATGTAGCTTACAGCAGGTGACCAAATGATCCAATGTCTCATTTTCAGCTTCCTATTTCGCAACAAAGCTTCCTTCACTCATGCTGCCAAACATACCCTCAAAACTGACCATCCTACCGATCCTTGACTTCGGTGATGTCATCTATAAAATAGCCTCCAACAATCTACTCAGCAAACTGGATGTAGTCCATCACAGTGCCATCTGTTTTGTCACCAAAGCCCCATATATTACCCAACACTACGACCTGTACGATGTGGTTGGCTGGCCCTCGCTTCATACTCGTCGCCAAACCCACTGGCTACAGGTTTTCGACAAGTCTCTGCTAGGTAAAGCCCCGCCCTATTTCAGCTCGCTGGTCACCATAGCAGCACCCACTCGTAGCACTCGCTCCAGCAGGTATATCTCACTGGTCACCCCCAAAGCCAATTCCTCCTTTGGTCACCTTTCCTTCCAGTTCTCTGCTGCCACTGACTGGAACGAACTGCAAAAAAATAACTGAAGCTGGAGATTCCCATCTCCCTCACTAGCTTTAAGAACCAGCTGTCAAAGCAGCACACAGATCACTGCATCTGTTCATAGCCCGTCTGTATACAGCCCATCTATCTACCTCATCCCCATAGTGTATTTATTTATTTTGCACCACAGTATCTCTTCTTGCACATCTACCATTCCAGTGTTTAATTGCCATATTGTAATTACTTCGCCACCATGGCCTATTTATTGCCTTAACTCCCTCATTTGCACTCACTGTATATACACTTTTTTCCTACTGTATTATTGACTATGTTTTGTTCATTCCATCTGTAACTCTGTGTTGTTGTATGTGTCGAACTGCTATGCTTTATCTTGGCCAGGTCACAGTTGCAAATGAGAACTTGTTCTCAACTAGCTTACCTGGTTAAATAAAGGTGAAATAAATAAATAAAATATATATTTTTTAATTATGACTTTATATATACAAAATTATTATTATTTTACACTCAACCGTTACTGTCACTGTCATTGTTGTTTAATATCTTTTCATTTTTGTTTTGAATGTTCTTATTTGGAAAATGAAAAAATAAAATATTTTTAAAAAACCATCAATGTCTTTCTTAAAATCAATACACAATATCAATATTTATTTTTAAATCTGCATATTTAGTTTAAATAAATGTGTGTTATCAGGCAATATTAACTAGGAAAATTGTGTCACTTCTCTTGCGTTCATTGCATGCAGAGTTGGGGTTTATGCAACAGTTTGGGCTGCCTGGCTCGTTGCGAACTAATTTGCCAGAATTGTACATAATTCTGACATAACATTTGGAGGTTGTGCAAAGTAACAGCAATATTTAGACTTATGGTTGCTACCCGTTCAATAAAATACAGAACGGTTCTATATTTCACTGAGAGAATAAACGTTTTCGAAATGATCGTTTCTGGATTTTACCATAATGACCAAAGGCTCGTAATTCTGTGTGTTATCATATTATAATTAAGTCTATGATTAGATATTTGATAGAGCAGTCTGACTGAGCGGTGGTAGGCAGCAGCAGGCTCGTAAGCATTCATTCACACTTCACTGCGTTTGTCAGCAGCTCTTCACAATGCTTGATGCACAGCGCTGTTTAACTCCTGAGATTAAGCTGGCAATACTAAAATGCCTATTAGAACATTCAATAGTCAAAGGTATATGAAATACAAATGGTATAAAGAGAAACAGTCGACGCGTCATAATTCCTATAATAACTACAACATAAAACGTCTTACCTGGGAATAATTAAGACTCATGTTAAAAGGAACCACCAGCTTTCATGTTTTCATGTTCTGAACAAGGAACTGAAACGTTGCACTTTTACATTCTTCTCCAACACTGTTTTTTTGCATTACTTAGACCAAATTGAACGAGTTTTATTATTTTTTTTATGACTAAATAGATGTTTTTTATGTATTATATTCAGGTAAAATAAAAGTGTTGATTCAGTATTGTTGTAATTGTATTTTGTAAAGTGTATGTGTACATGTTAAAAAGGTCTTCACACGAAGAGCAGCTCCACCTTTCACCCTGAGAGGCCAGGAGGAAATGTAGACATATTGCCTACACCGACTGACCCAGTCCTCACAGATCTAACCCCAAGTGCCTGGGGTCTAGTCTAGACTAAGCTAGGAGTCTAGACTAAGCTAGGAGTCTAGACTAAGCTAGGAGTTGGAGTCTAGACTAGTCTAAGATAGGGGTTAGGGTGCTACCTAAAGGTCTAGGGGGCCAGCTAGCGTCTAGGGGGCCAGCTAGCGTCTAGGGGGCCAGCTAGCGTCTAGGGGGCCAGCTAGCGTCTAGGGCACGGTTGGGTAAATCTAGTCCGAGGGCCTGATTGGTGTCACTTTTATCTCCATTCCTAAAAAAACACAGCTGATTAATCAAATGGCATTCTAAACCGAGGATCACCATTAGGTGATTATTGGAGTCAGGTGTGTTAGCTGGGGCAAAACTGTGGCACCAATCAGGGCCTCAAGGACTAGAATTACCCACCCCTGGTCTAGGAGGCTAGCTAGTGGTGAATTATAGATGGGGCCTACAGGGTGGCAGGGAGGGAGGAGGACCGAGACGCGGGGAGGGAGGAGGACCGAGACGCGGGGAGGGAGGAGGACCGAGACGCGGGGAGGGAGGAGGACCGAGACGCGGGGAGGGAGGAGGACCGAGACGCGGGGAGGGAGGAGGACCGAGACGCGGGGAAGGAGGAGAAAACACTGCTTGTTCTGTTAACCGAGACTGAAGGACCCATTTCACAAGGAGCAAGACCCACTTCCCATCCAGGGAGGCCATCCAAATCAAAATACTGTGTGTGCGTTGACACCAGAGATGTGGGAGAAAGTCAGTGCAAGTTAGAATGCTCCCAACTCTCCCCCTGATGTTTGCCTCTAACCTACATTAGTGGAAGTAGAAGTTTGAAGTTGTAGTTGCCACATGAACAAGTACAGTGAAATTGTTAACTTGCAAGCCCTACACAACAGAGAAGTAAAGACGAAATCACACACAAGCCAAGCTGGATCACAAGACACAGCCATACAGAATGGAACCATCTTTGCAACAGAAAAGTTTAGAAGTAAAACTGTGTTAGTGGGTGGATCCTGCCAGTCAGTGTTAACATCACCACTACCCTCTGCTCTGCCTGTGTGACTGAGTCAAACCTTAGCCTACATCTGGCCGTCAGAAGGAGTTGACAACGTTGCCCCAGGCGGGCAGGCAGGCCAAGGGAAGTAGTGAAGGGCTGAGGTCTGGGTGGTTGATGGTTGTATTTCCTGTCTAAACAACGTCACATGGGCTTTTGATAACAAGCAGTATGGCTTATATTCATCAAAGCCTTCTGTTAACCAGTGCATCTTGTTCAACACAGTCAGCGACCTAGGGTTCTCAGAGGATTGTTCAGGCTGGTTTGAAAACCACTCACAACATGCCTTCTGACGTTACCAACAAATCTACCTCAACCTGCCTGCCCTCCTAACATTCTCATCCTGAATGGGTTAGAGCTCGAGTAGGGCTGTCCATGACACCCCCAAAAAATATTGGTCGACCGAGAGTCGTTTGTTCTTTTGAACAACCGATCGGACAACATTTTCTAACTTGTATTTTTCCATATAGACATCCTATGCATTTGAATAAAATCAACTATATGCACTGAGCGTGTCTGATGCTTTAAGCACACTGTCTGATTAAATCATTAAGAGACAAAAATGACTAGAGGGAGTCCAACCGCAATTGATTTGACAGAAGAGTGTTTGTCATCCCGTCTCTCCTCCCTGCTGCAGCGACCACCACAGAACAGTGTTCATCACCCTGTCTCTCTCTCCTCCCTGCTGCAGCGACCACCACAGAACAGTGTTCATCACCCTGTCTCTCTCTCCTCCCTGCTGCAGCGACCACTACAGAACAGTGTTCATCTCGCTGTCCGTATTGCTGAAGCTGTAACATTATTACAGCCATTTGCGACTGAAAACTTGTGTTACCGAAATTAGTTGTTTCGGAAGAAAACATTCCCTCGACTCTCGTTATGGGACTCATGTAAGCATTAAATGCAGGTGACCAATAGGGCTGAACACATAGCATATCATCACCACATCAATAAATTGGTTATAAACTGAACACATGACAGCAAAATGGATGCAGAGGATGTGAGGAATAAAACTCTAAATGGGGGAATGTTTACTGGTTCCTCAGGAGGTAACAGGGAAGTTGGAGGTGTGGAAGAAATGTGACGAGTTGTAGAAAACAGTGGAGATGAAGAAAAAGAAGGACAAAGCACTACATGTATATTATGTTGCCAAACAGCTGCTGTTAGATTACAATATCACTTCTCTGACCGTTTAGAACAATGGAAACACTCAAATTATAAGCATAGCAGAGTGTTGTAACATTTGAAATAAATATTTTTTTAAAGCCTTCGCGTAATACAGACTAAAACCAGCGTAATACAGACTAAAACCAGCGTAATACAGACTAAAACCAGCGTAATACAGACTAAAACCAGCGTAATACAGACTAAAACCAGCGTAATACAGACTAAAACCAGCGTAATACAGACTAAAACCAGCGTAATACAGACTAAAACCAGTCACATGCATTCGTGAACGCAATTTCTAAAATGGAACGGTTTATGTTTACGCTAATTTTAAAGTGTTGCGTTGTTATTTTATAACTAAAATGCTTGACTGCATTTCAAATCATGACTCGTATGCTGTACGATGACATGAACGGTTGATACAATACCGGAGCTTACATAAGAAGTTACATATACAGCGCCTTCGGGAAGAATTCAGAAACCGAGACATTCTCCACATTTTGTTATGTTACAGCCTTATTCTAAAATGTATTAAGTGGTTTAAGCACCCGGGATGCACGCACACATAGGAGAGAGGGGCTGTGTGTTGGTCATATGTTCACCATACAGGGAGAGAGAGGAGAGAGGGGATGTGTGTTGGTCATATGTTCACCATACAGGGAGAGAGAGGAGAGAGGGGCTGTGTGTTGGTCATATGTTCACCATACAGGGAGAGAGAGGAGAGAGGGGATGTGTGTTGGTCATATGTTCACCATACAGGGAGAGAGAGGAGAGAGGGGCTGTGTGTTGGTCATATGTTCACCATACAGGGAGAGAGAGGAGAGAGGGGATGTGTGTTGGTCATATGTTCACCATACAGGGAGAGAGAGGAGAGAGGGGATGTGTGTTGGTCATATGTTCACCATACAGGGAGAGAGAAGAGAGAGGGGCTGTGTGTTGGTCATATGTTCACCATACAGGGAGAGAGAGGAGAGAGGGGATGTGTGTTGGTCATATGTTCACCATACAGGGAGAGAGAGGAGAGAGGGGATGTGTGTTGGTCATATGTTCACCATACAGGGAGAGAGAGGAGAGAGGGGATGTGTGTTGGTCATATGTTCACCATACAGGGAGAGAGAGGAGAGAGGGGATGTGTGTTGGTCATATGTTCACCATACAGGGAGAGAGAGGAGAGAGGGGATGTGTGTTGGTCATATGTTCACCATACAGGGAGAGAGAGGAGAGAGGGGATGTGTGTTGGTCATATGTTCACCATACAGGGAGAGAGAGGAGAGAGGGGATGTGTGTTGGTCATATGTTCCCGATACAGGGAGAGAGAGGAGAGAGGGGCTGTGTGTTGGGTCATATGTTCACCATACAGGGAGAGAGAAGAGAGAGGGGCTGTGTGTTGGTCATATGTTCACCATACAGGGAGAGAGGGGAGAGAGGGGCTGTGTGTTGGTCATATGTTCACCATACAGGGAGAGAGAGGAGAGAGGGGCTGTGTGTTGGTCATATGTTCACCATACAGGGAGAGAGGAGAGAGGGGCTGTGTGTTGGTCATATGTTCACCATACAGGGAGAGAGAGGAGAGAGGGGCTGTGTGTTGGGTCATATGTTCACCATACAGGGAGAGAGAGGAGAGAGGGGCTGTGTGTTGGTCATATGTTCACCATACAGGGAGAGAGAGGAGAGAGGGGCTGTGTGTTGGTCATATGTTCACCATACAGGGAGAGAGAGAGAGTAGAGGAGAGGGGCTGTGTGTTGGTCATATGTTCACCATACAGGGAGAGAGAGGAGAGAGTAGAGGAGAGAGGGGCTGTGTGTTGGTCATATGTTCACCATACAGGGAGAGAGAAGAGAGAGGGGCTGTGTGTTGGTCATATGTTCACCATACAGGGAGAGAGAGGAGAGAGTAGAGGAGAGAGGGGCTGTGTGTGGGTCATATGTTCACCATGCAGGGAGAGAGAGGAGAGAGGGGCTGTGTGTTGGGTCATATGTTCACCATACAGGGAGAGAGAGGAGAGAGTAGAGTAGAGAGGGGCTGTGTGTGGGTCATATGTTCACCATGCAGGGAGAGAGAAGAGGAGAGAGGGGCTGTGTGTTGGTCATATGTTCACCATACAGGGAGAGAGAGGGGCTGCGTGTTGGTCATATTTTCACCATGCAGGGAGAGAGAGTAGAGAGGGGCTGTGTGTTGGTCATATGTTCACCATACAGGGAGAGAGAGGAGAGAGGGGTTGTGTGTTGGTCATATGTTCACCATGCAGGGAGAGAGAGTAGAGAGGGGCTGTGTGTTGGTCATATGTTCACCATACAGGGGGAGAGAGGAGAGAGGGGTTGTGTGTTGGTCATATGTTCACCATACAGGGAGAGAGAGTAGAGAGGGGCTGTGTGTTGGTCATATGTTCACCATACAGGGAGAGAGAGGAGAGAGGGGTTGTGTGTTGGTCATATGTTCACCATACAGGGAGAGAGAGGAGAGAGGGGCTGTGTGTTGGTCATATGTTCACCATACAGGGAGAGAGAGAGGAGAGAGGGGCTGTGTGTTGGTCATATGTTCACCATACAGGGAGAGAGAGTAGAGAGGGGCTGTGTGTTGGTCATATGTTCACCATACAGGGAGAGAGAGGAGAGAGGGGTTGTGTGTTGGGTCATATGCTCACCATACAGGGAGAGAGAGGAGAGAGTAGAGGAGAGAGGGGCTGTGTGTTGGGTCATATGTTCACCATGCAGGGAGAGAGGAGAGAGGGGTTGTGTGTTGGGTCATATGTTCACCATACAGGGAGAGAGAGGAGAGAGTAGAGGAGAGAGGGGCTGTGTGTTGGGTCATATGTTCACCATGCAGGGAGAGAGAGGAGAGAGTAGAGGAGAGAGGGGTTGTGTGTTGGGTCATATGTTCACCATGCAGGGAGAGAGAGAGAGAGGGGCTGTGTGTTGGGTCATATGTTCACCATACAGGGAGAGAGAGGAGAGAGGGGCTGTGTGTTGGGTCATATGTTCATCATGCAGGGAGAGAGAGGAGAGAGTAGAGGAGAGAGGGGATGTGTGTTGGGTCATATGTTCACCATGCAGGGAGAGAGAGGAGAGAGTAGAGGAGAGAGGGGATGTGTGTTGGGTCATATGTTCATCATGCAGGGAGAGAGAGGAGAGAGTAGAGGAGAGAGGGGATGTGTGTTGGGTCATATGTTCACCATGCAGGGAGAGAGAGGAGAGAGTAGAGGAGAGAGGGGATGTGTGTTGGGTCATATGTTCACCATGCAGGGAGAGAGGAGAGAGGGGATGTGTGTTGGGTCATATGTTCACCATGCAGGGAGAGAGAGGGGATGTGTGTTGGGTCATATGTTCACCATGCAGGGAGAGAGAGGGGATGTGTGTTGGGTCATATGTTCACCATGCAGGGAGAGAGAGTAGAGAGGGGCTGTGTGTTGGTCATATGTTCACCATACAGGGAGAGAGAGAGAGAGGGGTGTGTGTTGGTCATATGTTCACCATGCAGGGAGAGAGAGAGGAGAGAGGGGCTGTGTGTTGGTCATATGTTCACCATACAGGGAGAGAGAGGAGAGAGGGGTTGTGTGTTGGTCATATGTTCACCATACAGGGAGAGAGAGTAGAGGGGGCTGTGTGTTGGTCATATGTTCACCATACAGGGAGAGAGAGGAGAGAGGGGCTGTGTGTTGGTCATATGTTCACCATACAGGAGAGAGAGGAGAGAGGGCTGTGTGTTGGTCATATGTTCACCATACAGGAGAGAGAGGAGAGGGGCTGTGTGTTGGTCATATGTTCACCATACAGGAGAGAGAGGAGAGAGGGGGCTGTGTGTTGGTCATATGTTCACCATACAGGGAGAGAGAAGGAGAGAGGGGCTGTGTGTTGGTCATATGTTCACCATACAGGAGAGAGAGGAGAGAGGGTTGTGTGTTGGTCATATGTTCACCATACAGGGAGAGAGGAGAGAGGGGCTGTGTGTTGGTCATATGTTCACCATACAGGGAGAGAGAGGAGAGAGGGGCTGTGTGTTGGTCATATGTTCACCATACAGGGAGAGAGAGGAGAGAGGGGGGGCTGTGTGTTGGTCATATGTTCACCATACAGGAGAGAGGAGGAGAGAGGGGGCTGTGTGTTGGTCATATGTTCACCATACAGGGAGAGAGAGGAGAGAGGGGCTGTGTGTTGGTCATATGTTCACCATACAGGGAGAGAGAGGAGAGAGGGGCTGTGTGTTGGTCATATGTTCACCATACAGGGAGAGAGAGGAGAGGGGGTGTGTGTTGGTCATATGTTCACCATGCAGGAGAGAGAGGAGAGAGGGGCTGTGTGTTGGTCATATGTTCACCATACAGGGAGAGAGAGGAGAGAGGGGCTGTGTGTTGGTCATATGTTCACCATACAGGGAGAGAGAGTAGAGAGGGGCTGTGTGTTGGTCATATGTTCACCATACAGGGAGAGAGAGGAGAGAGGGGTTGTGTGTTGGGTCATATGCTCACCATACAGGGAGAGAGAGGAGAGAGTAGAGGAGAGAGGGGCTGTGTGTTGGGTCATATGTTCACCATGCAGGGAGAGAGAGGAGAGAGTAGAGGAGAGAGGGGCTGTGTGTTGGGTCATATGTTCACCATGCAGGGAGAGAGAGGAGAGAGGGGCTGTGTGTTGGGTCATATGTTCACCATGCAGGGAGAGAGAGGGAGAGGGGCTGTGTGTTGGGTCATATTTTCACCATACAGGAGAGAGAGGAGAGAGGGAGAGGGGATGTGTGTTGGTCATATGTTCACCATGCAGGGAGAGAGAGAGGAGAGAGTAGAGGAGAGAGGGGATGTGTGTTGGTCATATGTTCACCATACAGGGAGAGAGGAGAGAGTAGAGGAGAGGGGGATGTGTGTTGGGTCATATGTTCACCATGCAGGGAGAGAGAGGAGAGAGTAGAGGAGAGAGGGGATGTGTGTTGGGTCATATGTTCACCATGCAGGGAGAGAGGAGAGAGTAGAGGAGAGAGGGATGTGTGTTGGGTCATATGTTCACCATGCAGGGAGAGAGAGGAGAGAGGAGGAGAGAGTGGATGTGTGTTGGGTCATATGTTCACCATGCAGGGAGAGAGAGGGAGAGAGTGTTGGGTCATATGCTCACCATGCAGGAGAGAGGGGATGTGTGTTGGGTCATATGTTCACCATGCAGGAGAGAGAGGAGAGAGGAGGAGAGGTGGATGTGTGTTGGGTCATATGTTCACCATGCAGGGAGAGAGAGGAGAGAGGGATGTGTGTTGGGTCATATGTTCACCATGCAGGGAGAGAGAGGGAGAGATGTGTTTGGGTCATATGTTCACCATGCAGGGAGAGAGGGGATGTGTGTTGGGTCATATGTTCACCATGCAGGGAGAGAGAGGGGATGTGTGTTGGGTCATATGTTCACCATGCAGGAGAGAGAGGGAGAGAGTAGAGGAGAGAGGGGATGTGTGTTGGGTCATATGTTCACCATGCAGGGAGAGAGAGGAGAGAGTAGAGGAGAGAGGGATGTGTGTTGGGTCATATGTTCACCATGCAGGGAGAGAGAGGGGATGTGTGTTGGGTCATATGTTCACCATGCAGGGAGAGAGAGGGGATGTGTGTTGGGTCATATGTTCACCATGCAGGGAGAGAGAGGGGGATGTGTGTTGGGTCATATGTTCACCATGCAGGAGAGAGAGGGGATGTGTGTTGGGTCATATGTTCACCATGCAGGGAGAGAGGGGATGTGTGTTGGGTCATATGTTCACCATACAGGGAGAGAGAGGAGAGAGTAGAGGGAGAGGGGATGTGTTGGGTCATATGTTCACCATGCAGGGAGAGAGGAGAGAGGGGCTGTGTGTTGGTCATATGTTCACCATGCAGGAGAGAGAGGAGAGAGAGGGAGAGGGGTGTGTGTGGGTCATATGTTCACCATGCAGGGAGAGAGAGGGAGAGAGGGATGTGTGTTGGGTCATATGTTCACCATGCAGGGAGAGAGAGGGTAGAGGAGAGAGTGTGTGTTGGGTCATATGCTCACCATGCAGGGAGAGAGAGAGGAGAGGGGGCTGTGTGTTGGGTCATATGTTCACCATGCAGGGAGAGAGAGGGGATGTGTGTTGGGTCATATGCTCACCATGCAGGAGAGAGAGAGGGGGATGTGTGTTGGGTCATATGTTCACCATGCAGGGAGAGAGGAGGGGGATGTGTGTTGGGTCATATGCTCACCATGCAGGGAGAGAGGAGAGAGGGGCTGTGTGTTGGGTCATATGCTCACCATGCAGGAGAGAGGGGAGAGGGATGTGTGTTGGGTCATATGTTCACCATGCAGGAGAGAGAGAGAGAGAGGGGCTGTGTGTTGGGTCATATGTTCACCATGCAGGGAGAGAGAGGAGAGAGGGGATGTGTGTTGGGTCATATGCTCACCATGCAGGGAGAGAGAGGGGCTGTGTGTTGGGTCATATGCTCACCATGCAGGGAGAGAGAGGGGCTGTGTGTTGGGTCATATGTTCACCATGCAGGGAGAGAGAGGAGAGTAGAGGAGAGAGTGGATGTGTGTTGGGTCATATGTTCACCATACAGGGAGAGAGAGGGGATGTGTGTTGGGTCATATGTTCACCATACAGGGAGAGAGAGGGGATGTGTGTTGGGTCATATGTTCACCATGCAGGGAGAGAGAGGGGATGTGTGTTGGGTCATATGCTCACCATGCAGGGAGAGAGAGGGGATGTGTGTTGGGTCATATGTTCACCATACAGGGAGAGAGAGGGGATGTGTGTTGGGTCATATGTTCACCATACAGGGAGAGAGAGGGGATGTGTGTTGGGTCATATGTTCACCATACAGGGAGAGAGAGGGGAGAGTAGAGGAGAGAGTGGATGTGTGTTGGGTCATATGTTCACCATACAGGGAGAGAGAGGGGATGTGTGTTGGGTCATATGTTCACCATGCAGGGAGAGAGAGGGGATGTGTGTTGGGTCATATGCTCACCATGCAGGGAGAGAGAGGGGATGTGTGTTGGGTCATATGTTCACCATGCAGGGAGAGAGAGGGGATGTGTGTTGGGTCATATGTTCACCATACAGGGAGAGAGAGGGGATGTGTGTTGGGTCATATGTTCACCATACAGGGAGAGAGAGGGGATGTGTGTTGGGTCATATGTTCACCATGCAGGGAGAGAGAGTAGAGAGGGGCTGTGTGTTGGTCATATGTTCACCATACAGGGAGAGAGAGGAGAGAGGGGTTGTGTGTTGGTCATATGTTCACCATGCAGGGAGAGAGAGTAGAGAGGGGCTGTGTGTTGGTCATATGTTCACCATACAGGGAGAGAGAGGAGAGAGGGGTTGTGTGTTGGTCATATGTTCACCATACAGGGAGAGAGAGTAGAGAGGGGCTGTGTGTTGGTCATATGTTCACCATACAGGGAGAGAGAGGAGAGAGGGGCTGTGTGTTGGTCATATGTTCACCATACAGGGAGAGAGAGGAGAGAGGGGCTGTGTGTTGGTCATATGTTCACCATACAGGGAGAGAGAGGAGAGAGGGGCTGTGTGTTGGTCATATGTTCACCATACAGGGAGAGAGAGGAGAGAGGGGCTGTGTGTTGGTCATATGTTCACCATACAGGGAGAGAGAGGAGAGAGGGGCTGTGTGTTGGTCATATGTTCACCATACAGGAGAGAGAGAGAGAGGGGCTGTGTGTTGGTCATATGTTCACCATACAGGAGAGAGAGGAGAGAGGGGCTGTGTGTTGGTCATATGTTCACCATACAGGAGAGAGAGGAGAGAGGGGCTGTGTGTTGGTCATATGTTCACCATACAGGAGAGAGAGGAGAGAGGGGCTGTGTGTTGGTCATATGTTCACCATACAGGAGAGAGAGGAGAGAGGGGGCTGTGTGTTGGTCATATGTTCACCATACAGGGAGAGAGAGGAGAGAGGGCTGTGTGTTGGTCATATGTTCACCATACAGGGAGAGAGAGGAGAGAGGGGTGTGTGTTGGGTCATATGCTCACCATACAGGGAGAGAGAGGAGAGAGTAGAGGAGAGAGGGGCTGTGTGTTGGGTCATATGTTCACCATGCAGGGAGAGAGAGGAGAGAGTAGAGGAGAGAGGGGCTGTGTGTTGGGTCATATGTTCACCATGCAGGGAGAGAGAGGAGAGAGGGGCTGTGTGTTGGGTCATATGTTCACCATACAGGGAGAGAGAGTAGAGAGGGGTTGTGTGTTGGTCATATGTTCACCATACAGGGAGAGAGAGGAGAGAGGGGCTGTGTGTTGGTCATATGTTCACCATACAGGGAGAGAGAGGAGAGAGGGGCTGTGTGTTGGTCATATGTTCACCATACAGGGAGAGAGAGTAGAGAGGGGCTGTGTGTTGGTCATATGTTCACCATACAGGGAGAGAGAGGAGAGAGTAGAGGAGAGAGGGGCTGTGTGTTGGGTCATATGTTCACCATGCAGGGAGAGAGAGGAGAGAGTAGAGGAGAGAGGGGCTGTGTGTTGGGTCATATGTTCACCATGCAGGGAGAGAGAGGAGAGAGGGGCTGTGTGTTGGGTCATATGTTCACCATGCAGGGAGAGAGAGGAGAGAGGGGCTGTGTGTTGGGTCATATTTCACCATGCAGGGAGAGAGAGGAGAGAGGGGCTGTGTGTTGGGTCATATGTTCACCATGCAGGAAGAGAGAGGAGAGAGTAGAGGAGAGAGGGGATGTGTGTTGGTCATATGTTCACCATACAGGGAGAGAGAGGAGAGAGTAGAGGAGAGAGGGGATGTGTGTTGGGTCATATGTTCACCATGCAGGGAGAGAGAGGAGAGAGTAGAGGAGAGAGGGGATGTGTGTTGGGTCATATGTTCACCATGCAGGGAGAGAGAGGAGAGAGTAGAGGAGAGAGGGGATGTGTGTTGGGTCATATGTTCACCATGCAGGGAGAGAGAGGAGAGAGTAGAGGAGAGAGTGGATGTGTGTTGGGTCATATGTTCACCATGCAGGGAGAGAGAGGAGAGAGTAGAGGAGAGAGGGGATGTGTGTTGGGTCATATGTTCACCATGCAGGGAGAGAGAGGGGATGTGTGTTGGGTCATATGTTCACCATGCAGGGAGAGAGAGGGGATGTGTGTTGGGTCATATGTTCACCATACAGGGAGAGAGAGGAGAGAGTAGAGGAGAGAGGGGATGTGTGTTGGGTCATATGTTCACCATGCAGGGAGAGAGAGGAGAGAGTAGAGGAGAGAGGGGATGTGTGTTGGGTCATATGTTCACCATACAGGGAGAGAGAGGAGAGAGTAGAGGAGAGAGGGGATGTGTGTTGGGTCATATGTTCACCATGCAGGGAGAGAGAGGAGAGAGTAGAGGAGAGAGGGGATGTGTGTTGGGTCATATGTTCACCATGCAGGGAGAGAGAGGAGAGAGTAGAGGAGAGAGGGGATGTGTGTTGGGTCATATGTTCACCATACAGGGAGAGAGAGGAGAGAGTAGAGGAGAGAGGGGATGTGTGTTGGGTCATATGTTCACCATGCAGGGAGAGAGAGGAGAGAGTAGAGGAGAGAGGGGATGTGTGTTGGGTCATATGTTCACCATGCAGGGAGAGAGAGGAGAGAGTAGAGGAGAGAGGGGATGTGTGTTGGGTCATATGTTCACCATGCAGGGAGAGAGAGGAGAGAGTAGAGGAGAGAGTGGATGTGTGTTGGGTCATATGTTCACCATGCAGGGAGAGAGAGGAGAGAGTAGAGGAGAGAGTGGATGTGTGTTGGGTCATATGCTCACCATGCAGGGAGAGAGAGGAGAGAGGGGATGTGTGTTGGGTCATATGTTCACCATGCAGGGAGAGAGAGTGGATGTGTGTTGGGTCATATGCTCACCATGCAGGGAGAGAGAGGGGCTGTGTGTTGGGTCATATGCTCACCATGCAGGGAGAGAGAGGGGCTGTGTGTTGGGTCATATGCTCACCATGCAGGGAGAGAGAGGAGAGAGGGGATGTGTATTGGGTCATATGTTCACCATGCAGGGAGAGAGAGGAGAGAGGGGATGTGTATTGGGTCATATGTTCACCATGCAGGGAGAGAGAGGAGAGAGGGGATGTGTGTTGGGTCATATGCTCACCATACAGGGAGAGAGAGGAGAGAGGGGTTGTGTGTTGGGTCATATGCTCACCATGCAGGGAGAGAGAGGGGCTGTGTGTTGGGTCATATGCTCACCATGCAGGGAGAGAGAGGAGAGAGGGGATGTGTATTGGGTCATATGTTCACCATGCAGGGAGAGAGAGGAGAGAGGGGATGTGTGTTGGGTCATATGCTCACCATACAGGGAGAGAGAGGAGAGAGGGGTTGTGTGTTGGGTCATATGCTCACCATGCAGGGAGAGAGAGGGGCTGTGTGTTGGGTCATATGCTCACCATGCAGGGAGAGAGAGGGGCTGTGTGTTGGGTCATATGTTCACCATGCAGGGAGAGAGAGGAGAGAGTAGAGGAGAGAGTGGATGTGTGTTGGGTCATATGTTCACCATACAGGGAGAGAGAGGGGATGTGTGTTGGGTCATATGTTCACCATACAGGGAGAGAGGGGGATGTGTGTTGGGTCATATGTTCACCATGCAGGGAGAGAGGGGATGTGTGTTGGGTCATATGCTCACCATGCAGGAGAGAGAGGGGATGTGTGTTGGGTCATATGTTCACCATACAGGGAGAGAGGGGATGTGTGTTGGGTCATATGTTCACCATACAGGGAGAGAGGGGGATGTGTGTTGGGTCATATGTTCACCATACAGGGAGAGAGAGGGGAGAGGGGATGGATGTGTTGGGTCATATGTTCACCATACAGGGAGAGAGGGATGTGTGTTGGGTCATATGCTCACCATGCAGGGAGAGAGAGGGGATGTGTGTTGGGTCATATGCTCACCATGCAGGGAGAGAGAGGGGATGTGTGTTGGGTCATATGTTCACCATGCAGGGAGAGAGAGGGGATGTGTGTTGGGTCATATGTTCACCATACAGGGAGAGAGAGGGGATGTGTGTTGGGTCATATGTTCACCATACAGGGAGAGAGAGGGGATGTGTGTTGGGTCATATGTTCACCATGCAGGGAGAGAGAGGAGAGAGGGGATGTGTGTTGGGTCATATGTAAATGCATTACAGTAATACGACTAAACAGGAGTTTACTTCAGCTCCATGGTGGTTATAGGAGGCTGCTATACTAAGTCTACTAATGATAACGACATGACTTATTATAATAATGATGATCGTAACAAAAAGGATGTGGAGGGTTATATTTAGAAATAGAATTTGACAATGTGGAAGTGTAAACAGTAAATAAATGATAAATAATAGCTGAGAGGCTGTTCCAGTGGAACAAACACGTTTTCATCCCTTATCAGAGCAGAGAAAAGATTCAAATAAACTGACTCTTTAAAGCAAAAAAATCCAACATGTTGGTACTCACTGAATCAGTATTATATTAAACAGTCAAACAGGCAACAGAAGCAGGATTTGTCTTCTTTCTGTAGATATATATGTAATATTTATAAAGCCAGACACATTTAACAGTTAGGCTATTGATTATAGACTTAATTTAAGTTAGTTTCCCCTCTCCTCACTTTTAAGTCATGGGCTGTTTTCTCCTGCCCTCATTCTGCTGCTGCCTCCACAGCATTGTTCTCTACACCAATATGCTGCTTAACTTGGCACACAGCAACATGGTCTAGGAAGAAACACTATTTCAACAGTGATGCGTTTCAGAACTGTGGACAGCGACCTCTATCCAACGCGGGACGAGACAATATTTGCATTAGTGTGGCACCCTTGTGCCTACGTAATATAACCATATACAATTTCAGTAGCACATAACTTAAGAGTGATGGACTGTACCATTCCCACGGCCTCCACAGTGGATTCATCCACTCAGACAGGTAAGACACAATGATTATTTATTTAGTTTTTGCCGCTGCTCGACAAAATAAATCTTGGTCAACCAACAGCCCATCAACCAGTCAACTAAATGGGCTCAGCCTTAATGTCGACACCTATAAATATCCTGGTATACGGCTGTATTGGTCACCGTCATTCCATACCCACCTCACCCACCTTCAGGGTAAAGTTACATCCACCGCAGCAAAAACATCCTTCACCCACCTGCCAAGCACAGCCTTGGAACAATGAACACACTGCCAATCCTGGACAACCTCAATGTGGATTAAAGGCCCCAAAACCTCCCTCAAACTAGATGTACTTTACCACACTGCCATGAGCTTTGTTACCAGCGCCCCCTTCAACACTTATCACTGTGACCTTTACAGCCTGGTCAACTGGCTCCGTTTACATACGCGACACTAGACCCCTCTAGCTCGGCGTCTCCACTAGCAACCTGCCCTCTGCTAGATGTAGAGCTGGTTACTCCCGTCAGTCATTCCAGTGTTCTGCAGCCAGAAACTGGAATGAGCTGCAAAAGACCATCAAAACTTTACACATTCATCCCACCACTCCTTAAAAAACATTACCTGATCAATACACCTGCTGATCATTCAATCTGACACCACACTCCTTCAAAAACATATTACCCGATCTGCTGACTGATCAATACACACCTGATTATTCAGTCTGATGAGTTTTCATTTTTGCTGCCTGTTGTGGTAGTTCTGCTCGAACCCAGTGTTAATGTTTCTCATTAGGGCGGCAGCTAGCCTTGGGCTAGTAACCGAAAGGTCTCTGGATCGAATACACGAGCAGTCAATGTGGAATATCTGTCAATGTTTCCTTGAGCACATTTCCTGCAGGGACACCGTACTACTACGGCTGACCCTGTAATTCACCTATCAGGTGTATGTCACAAAACATAGTGGGGCAAAAAAGTATTTAGTCAGCCACCAATTGTGCAAGTTCTCCCACTTCAAACCTGTTAGGGATGATGCAAATTTTCCCAGCTTTTTGTTAAAAATCACACAACATTTCAAAGTCCTGCTACTCATGCCAGGAATATAGTATATGCATATGATAAGTATGTGTGTATAGAAAACACTGAAGTCTCTAAAACTGGTTAAATCGTGTCTGTGGCTATAACAGAACGTGTTTAGGAGTAAAAATCCCTGGTAAAACTGTTTACCAAAAACACACAAAAAAAATATTCATCCGCCATTCAATGTATTGTCTAAGGCGAAAGAAAATAAATGAGGATCCCCTGTAAACGCCTACAGCTTCCACACGATGTCACCAGTACTGGCATTTCAAGTCTGCTTTATCCTTGGTTAGATGACGTATAGGCCCTTCCTGTTTCAGGCTCACCACAGGATGTTGTGAAATTGAAAACATGGACGATGATTTCAAGACTTGCTGCTATCGAATACAGATCGCCCCGTGATCAATTTTATAGATTATTAACGTTTATTAATACCTAAAGTTGGTTTACAAAAGTAGTTTGAAGTGATTTGTAAGAGTTTATAGGCAACTTTTGTAATTTTAAAAAGTGACGTTGCGTCTTGTAAAGGGGCATTTTCCTGGATCAGACCGGCTTTCAGCAAAATACATTTTGGATATACAATGACGGATTTAATCGGGAAAAGGACCCAATTGTGATGTTTATGGGACATATAGGAGTGCCAACAAAGAAGCTCGTCAAAGGTAATGAATGTTTTATATTTTATTTCTGCGTTTTGTGTAGTGCCGGCTACCGCAAAATCTTTTGTTTAGGTCTCGTTCAGGTATTTTGGGGGGTGCATGCTATCAGATAATAGCTTCTCATGCTTTCGCCGAAAAGCATTTTACAAATCTGACTTGGTGGCTAGATTCACAACGAGTGTAGCTTTAATTCAGTACCTTGCATGTGTGTTTTAATGAAAGTTTGAGTTTTATCGAAAACTATAGGTGGCGCTTTTTAATTGCATGGATTTTAGGTTCATGCAAAGGAACTAAATTCCGCATCATCCCTAAAAAAAGATGAGGCCAGTAATTTTCATCATAGGTACACTTCAACTATGACAGACAAAATTAGAAGGAAAAAAAATCCAGAAATTCCAATGAATTTATTTGCAAATGGTGGAAAATAAGTATTTGGTCAATAACAAAAGTTTCTCAATACTTTGTTATTTACCCTTTGTTGGCAATGACAGAGGTCAAACATTTTCTGTTAGTCTTCACTAGGTTTTCACACACTGTTGCTGGTATTTTGGCCCATTCCTCCATGCAGATCTCCTCTAAAGCAGTGATGTTTTGGGGCTGTTGCTGGGCAACACGGACTTTCAACTCCCTCCAAAGATTTTCTATGGGGTTGAGATCTGGAGACTGGCTAGGCCACTCCAGGACCTTGAAATGCTTCTTACGAAGCCACTCCTTCGTTGCCCGGGCGGTGTGTTTGGGATCATTGTCATGCTGAAAGACCCAGCCACGTTTCATCTTCAATGCCCTTGCTGATGGAAGGAGGTTTTCACTCAAAATCTCACAATACATGGCCTCATTCATTCATTCTTTCCTTTACACGGATCAGTCGTCCTGGTGCCTTTGCAGAAAAACAGCCCCAAAGCATGATGTTACCACCTCCATGCTTCACAGTAGGTATGGTGTTCTTTGGATGAAACTGTCCTCCAAACACGACGAGTTGAGTTTCTACCAAAAAGTTATATTTTTGTTTCATCTGACATTCTCCAAATCTTCTTCTGGATCATCCAAATGCTCTCTAGCAAACTTAAGACGGGCCTGGACATGTACTGCAGGATTTGAGTCCTTGGCGGCATAGTGTGTTACTGACGGTAGGCTTTGTTACTTTGGTCCCAGCTCTCTGCAGGTCGTGTGGTTCTGGGATTTTTGCTCACCGTTGTTGTGATCATTTTGACCCCACGGGGTGAGATCTTGCGTGGAGCCCCATATCGAGGGAGATTATCAGTGGTCTTGTATGTCTTCCATTTCCTAATAATAGCTCCCACAGTTGATTTCTTCAAACCAAGCTGCTTACCTATTGCAGATTCAGTCTTCCCAGCCTGGTGCAGGTCTACAAATGTGTTTCTGGTGTCTCTTAGGTCTTGGCCATAGTGGAGCTTGGAGTGTGACTGTTTGAGGTTGTGGACAGGTGTCTTTTATACTGATAACAAGTTCAAGCAGGTGCCATTAATACAGGTAACGAGTGGAGGACAGAGGAGCCTCTTAAAGAATAAGTTACAGGTCTGTGAGAGCCAAAAATCTTGCTTGTTTGTAGGTGACCAAATACTTATTTTCCACCATAATTTCCAAATAAATTCATTAAAAATCCTACAGTGATTTTCTGGATTTTTTTCTTCTAATTTTGCCTGTCATAGTTGAAGTGTACCTATGATGAAAATTACAGGCCGCTCATCTTTTTATGTGGGAGAACTTGCATAATTGGTGTCTGACTAAATACTTTTTTTGCCACACTGTATGTGTCTCTATAAATAAAATGGGGCCAATGTGTGAAAAAATGGTTTGAAACAAAAATAAAAGGACTTTCATGCAGTTCCACATGTATACTTCTAGGAATACTATGCTAATTGTCCCTGTACTCCACCGAGGACTATCTGTACTTTAACCAGGGTTCATGCAGAAATTGGCAAGTCAACTTCAAGGACTTTCAGGGACTTTTTCAAACACATTGTAATTTAAGGACCTCAATGATATACAATTGCATAATTTATATAAGTGTACATATATGGCCTGAAATAGAATGAGTAAATGTCTGAAATTCAAGGTAGGCCTCTTCCAGTACTTGAATTTCTGCGCTCCAAATTCAAGAAGGCTGCTTCAAGCAACTTGTATTGTTTAAAATTGCAGGTCTATCATGAAAAACTAAATGTATTTGTCATGTTATTTTATTAACGGATCATATTATAAATAAGGCCATTAGGCTACGTCATTTTAGTCATTATATGCTAAATAATTAACAGCAAGTGTTAGGTGTTGCGCAATAGTCTATCCGACAATTGCGCACAGTAGACTTGGTGTCCAATCCGAGGCACAAAGACATGAACACGTTACCTTGATGCTTTCTCTTCAATCGAACAAGACCCTGCTGTAAATCAAGCAGACAGACGATCAACCTCAAATAGCTAGAGATATTCCATCCAACGTGGATCCAGGCAGAGTGTCTTCACCGACTTGACGAAGGAGACACCATCATATTTTGGACATTACTCAAGCCCCTTTCTTCCAGCACCTGGGCTGTTTTGGCATTGTATATGCTATCGCAACAGATGCTCCTCACTTCACTGTCACTTGGAAAATTCCTTCCTGGATCGGATGTATGAAAATATCACAGAGTAACTAAAATCAGACGGACACCAAATGCACATCCAACAAGTGCTTTGCATAATTATTGAAGTACCACATTAATGACAGTATCGATCAAGGTAATGTGACTTTCGGTTAGAAGCATCAGATGTTTTACCACCCACCAGGTGAATCCAGTAGCATTAATGTTTTACCACCCACCAGGTGAATCCAGTAGCATTAATGTTTTACCACCCACCAGGTGAATCCAGCAGCATTAATGTTTTACCACCCACCAGGTGAATCCAGTAGCATTAATGTTTTACCACCCACCAGGTGAATCCAGCAGCATTAATGTTTTACCACCCACCAGGTGAATCCAGCAGCATTAATGTTTTACCACCCACCAGGTGAATCCAGTAGCATTAATGTTTTACCACCCACCAGGTGAATCCAGCAGCATTAATGTTTTACCACCCACCAGGTGAATCCAGCAGCATTAATGTTTTACCACCCACCAGGTGAATCCAGCAGCATTAATGTTTTACCACCCACCAGGTGAATCCAGCAGCATTAATGTTTTACCACCCACCAGGTGAATCCAGCAGCATTAATGTTTTACCACCCACCAGGTGAATCCAGCAGCATTAATGTTTTACCACCCACCAGGTGAATCCAGCAGCATTAATGTTTTACCACCCACCAGGTGAATCCAGCAGCATTAATGTTTTACCACCCACCAGGTGAATCCAGCAGCATTAATGTTTTACCACCCACCAGGTGAATCCAGCAGCATTAATGTTTTACCACCCACCAGGTGAATCCAGCAGCATTAATGTTTTACCACCCACCAGGTGAATCCAGCAGCATTAATGTTTTACCACCCACCAGGTGAATCCAGCAGCATTAATGTTTTACCACCCACCAGGTGAATCCAGTAGCATTAATGTTTTACCACCCACCAGGTGAATCCAGTAGCATTAATGTTTTACCACCCACCAGGTGAATCCAGTAGCATTAATGTTTTACCACCCACCAGGTGAATCCAGCAGCATTAATGTTTTACCACCCACCAGGTGAATCCAGCAGCATTAATGTTTTACCACCCACCAGGTGAATCCAGCAGCATTAATGTTTTACCACCCACCAGGTGAATCCAGTAGCATTAATGTTTTACCACCCACCAGGTGAATCCAGCAGCATTAATGTTTTACCACCCACCAGGTGAATCCAGCAGCATTAATGTTTTACCACCCACCAGGTGAATCCAGCAGCATTAATGTTTTACCACCCACCAGGTGAATCCAGCAGCATTAATGTTTTACCACCCACCAGGTGAATCCAGCAGCATTAATGTTTTACCACCCACCAGGTGAATCCAGCAGCATTAATGTTTTACCACCCACCAGGTGAATCCAGCAGCATTAATGTTTTACCACCCACCAGGTGAATCCAGCAGCATTAATGTTTTACCACCCACCAGGTGAATCCAGCAGCATTAATGTTTTACCACCCACCAGGTGAATCCAGCAGCATTAATGTTTTACCACCCACCAGGTGAATCCAGCAGCATTAATGTTTTACCACCCACCAGGTGAATCCAGCAGCATTAATGTTTTACCACCCACCAGGTGAATCCAGCAGCATTAATGTTTTACCACCCACCAGGTGAATCCAGCAGCATTAATGTTTTACCACCCACCAGGTGAATCCAGCAGCATTAATGTTTTACCACCCACCAGGTGAATCCAGCAGCATTAATGTTTTACCACCCACCAGGTGAATCCAGCAGCATTAATGTTTTACCACCCACCAGGTGAATCCAGCAGCATTAATGTTTTTACCACCCACCAGGTGAATCCAGCAGCATTAATGTTTTACCACCCACCAGGTGAATCCAGCAGCATTAATGTTTTACCACCCACCAGGTGAATCCAGTAGCATTAATGTTTTACCACCCACCAGGTGAATCCAGCAGCATTAATGTTTTACCACCCACCAGGTGAATCCAGCAGCATTAATGTTTTACCACCCACCAGGTGAATCCAGCAGCATTAATGTTTTACCACCCACCAGGTGAATCCAGCAGCATTAATGTTTTACCACCCACCAGGTGAATCCAGCAGCATTAATGTTTTACCACCCACCAGGTGAATCCAGTAGCATTAATGTTTTACCACCCACCAGGTGAATCCAGTAGCATTAATGTTTTACCACCCACCAGGTGAATCCAGTAGCATTAATGTTTTACCACCCACCAGGTGAATCCTGACCCTGTGGGGTCCATCTTTGTACTTGCCCTAGTCCCTGCAAAATTGATTCAATTGACCAAATCATCACCAAACTTCTGACTGGAGTCGAGTGCGTTGGATGCGGGGGCAGCGATGTGCCACCTTGGGTCCCCGGGGACAGGACTGGGGTCATGTTTGATTCCATTGTTCCCTTAACACCTATTTTATTAATTGTATTTAATTTTTCACTGGTGTATTTATTTTCCGTCATCATTTTTTTTGTTTGACACCTTGGTATGGGGTGGTTGGGGGGAGGATAAAGGACTGGGGATGTTGTATTGCTGTCAATGTCAAATCCAAAATGTTTTTAGTCAGATGCACAGAATACAACATTTCACCTTACAGTGAAATGCTTACTTATGAGCCACTAACCAACAATGCAGTTTCAACAAAAATACAGATAAGAAAAAAAGATAAAAGTAACAAGTAATTAAAGCTGTAAAAAAAGATATATATATATGTATATATATACACAGGGGGGTGCCGGTACAGAGTCAATGTGCGGGGGGCATCGGTTAGTTGAGGTAGTATGTACATGTAGGTAGAGTTAAAGTGACTATGCATAGATGACAACAGAGAGTGGCAGTGGTGTGGAGGGGAGGCAATGTGAATAGTCTGTGTAGCCATTTGACTAGATGTTCAGGAGTCTTATGGCTTGAGGGTAGAAGCTGTTAAGAAGCCTCTTGGACCAAGACTTGGTGCTCCGGTACCGCTTGCCATGCGGTAGCAGAGAGAACGGTCTATGACTAGGGTGGCTGGAGTATTACAATTTTTACGGCCTTTCTCTGACACCGCCTGATAGAGGTCCTGGATGGCAGGAAGCTTGGACCCAGTGATGTACTGGCCGTACACACTACCCTCTGTAGCGCCTTACAGTCAGATGCCGAGCAGTACCATACCAGGCAGTGATGCAACCCGCCAGGATGCTCTCGATGGTGCAGAGGTAGAAGCGTTGGGGATCTGAGGACCCATGCCAAATCTTTTCAGTCTCCTGAGGGGGAATAGGTTTTGTCGTGCCCTCTTCACAACGGTCTAGGTGTGCTTGGACCATGTTAGTTTGTTGGTGATGTGGACAAAGGAACTTGAACTTCTCAACCTGCACCACTGCAGCTCCGTCAATGAGAATGGGGACGTGCTCGGTCTTCTTTTTCCTGTAGTCCACAATAATCTCCTTTGTCTTGATCACGTTGAGGGAGAGGTTGTTGTCCTGGCACCACACGGCCAGGTTTCTGACCTTCTCCCTTTTGTCTGTCTCGTTGTCGTCGGTGATCCGGTCTACCACTGTTGTGTCATCTGCAAATGTAATGATGGTGTTGGAGTCATGAGTGAACAGGGAGTGCAGAAAGGGACTGAGCACGCACCCCTGAGGGGCCCCTGTGTTGAGGGTCAACGTGGCGGATGTGTTGTTACCTACCCTTACCACCTGGGGGTAGCCCTTCAGGAAGTCCAGGATCCAGTTGCAGAGGGAGGTATTTTGTCTCAGGGTCCTTAGCTTATTGATGAGCTTTGAGGGCACTATGGTTTTGAACGCTGAGCTGTAGTCAATGAATAGCATTCTCACATAGGTGTTCCTTTTGTCCAGGTGTGAAAGGGCAGTGTGGAGTGCAAATAGAGACTGCATCATCTGTGGATCTGTTGGGGCGGTACGCAAATTGGAGTGGGTCTAGGGTTTCTGGGATGATGGTGTTGATGTGAGCCATGACCAGCCTTTCTAAGCACTTCATGGTTACAGACGTCAGTGCAACAGGTCAGAAGTCATGTGATGTGGTGTACTCCTCATGCCAGTGGAGGAATCACAGAACATATTCCAGTCTGCGCTAGCAGAACAGTCCTGTAGCTTAGCATCTGCATCATCTGACCACTTTTTTTGTTGATCTTGTCACTGGTGTTCCTGCTTTAATTTTTGCTTATAAGCAGGAATCAGGAGAATGGAATTATGGTCAGATTTGCCAAATGGAGGGCGAGGGAGAGCTTTGTATGGGTCTCTGTGTGTGGAGTACAGGTGGTCCAGAGTTCTTTTCCCTCTGGTTGCACATTTAACATGCTGATAGGAATTTGGTATAACTGACTTAAGTTTCCCTGCATTTAAGTCCCCGGCTACTTGGAGCACTGCCTCTGGGTGAGCTTTTTCTTGTTGGCGGAATACAGATTTTTCAATGCCATCTTCGTGCCAACCTCTGACTGTGGCTGGATATGTAAACAGCTACAATGAAGCTTATCATGAGAAATTCTTAGATATCGTGCACCAGTTGCTGTTTACAAAAATACATAGACCGCCACCCCTTGTCTTACCAGACGCCACTGTTCTATCCTGCCGATACATCGTATAACCAGCCAGCTGTATGCTGATATTGTTGTCGTTGAGCCATGACTCTGAAGCATAAGATGTTAACAGTTTTTAATGTCCAGCTGGTAGTTTAATCATTCCCAATAACTTGTCCATTCCAAAGATTGCATGTTATCAAGCAGAATTGAGGGGAGTGGGGGTTTATTCGAGCGCCTCCAACTCCTCAGAAGGTAGCCTGCTCTACGGCCTCTCTTTCTCCACCTCCTCTTCACGCAGATCACTGGGGTCGGGGGAGAGAGCCGTATATCCTCTGCCTCGGTCTCGTCAGAGTAGAGAAGAAAAAGGATTCTGCTAGTCCATGCTGAGTAATTGCGGTCCTGATGTCTAGAAGATCTTTTGGGTCATAAGAGACGGTAGCGGCAACATTATGTACAAAAACTGTAAAAAAAAGAATAATTTTTTTTAAGTTACAAACAACGCAAATTAACACAATCAGTTGGGGGCACGTAAAACTTTTGGCTTCTGCTCCGGCGCAATCTTACACACATCTTTCCTCACAATGTCTCTATGTTCTCAAACTTACAAATGAACTATTAAAGTAACTATATATATATATATATATATATATATATATATATATATATATAGTGCATTCGGAAAGAATTCAGACCCTTTTACTTTCTCCACAATTTGTTACGTTACAGCCTTATTCTAAAATTAACCAAGTTATTTTTTCCCCCTCGATCTGAACACTTCATAATTACAATTTTTACAAATGTATAAAATAAAAAAAACTGAAATACCACATTTACACAAGTTCAGACCCTTTACTCAGTACTTTGTTGAAGCACGTGTGGCAGTGGTTACAGCCTCGGGTCTTCTTTGGTATGAAGCTACAAGCTTGGCACACCTGTAATTGGAGAGTTTTTCCCCAATCTTTTCTGCAGATCCTCTCAAGCCCTTTCAGGTTAGATGGGGAGCGTCACTGTACAGCTATTTCCAGGTCTCTCCAGAGATGTTCGATAAGGTTCAAGTCCGGGCTCTGGCTGTGCCACTCAAGGACATTCAGAGACTTGTCCCGAAGCCACTCCTGTGTTGTCTTGGCTGTGTGCTTAGGGTCATTGTACTGTCGCCCCAGTCGGAGGTCCTGCCTGTGCCCGGGTTCTTGGTCACCTCCCTGACAGAGGCCCTTCTCCTCTGATTACTAAATTTGGTCGGGGCGTCCAGCTCTAGGATGAGTCTTGGTGATTCCAAACTTCTTCCATGAAAGAACGATGGAGGCCACTGTTCTTGGGGCCCTTCAATGCGGCAGAATATTTTTTATACCCTACCGCAGAGCTGTGCCTCGACACAATCCTGTCTCGGAGCTCTACAAACAATTCCTTCGACATCATGGCTTGGTTTTTACCTTATATAGACAGGTGTTTGCCTTTCCAAATCATGTCCAATCAACTGAATTGACGACAGGTTTCTACAACTTGATTGGAATCCACATCTCAAGGACGATAAATGGAAACAAGATGCACCTAAGCTCAATTTTGAGTCTCATAGCAAAGGGTCTAAGTACTTAGGTAAATAAGGTATCCGTTTTTGTTATATTTCCACATATATACATACACACACAATCATATGCAAACATTTCTAAAAAAAGGTTTTTGCTTCTTCATAATGGGATATTGTGTCTAGATTGATAACGACATTTTTTATATAATTCATTTTAGAATAAGGCCGTAACGTAACAAAATGTGGGAAAAGCTCAGGGGACTGAACCATTTCCGAATGTACAGTACCAGTCGAAAGTTTGGACACACCTACTCATTCAAGTTGTATTTATTTTCTACATTGTAGAATAGTAGTGAACACAGAAAAACTATGAAATAACAAAATCAATATATATTTTAGATTCCTCAAAGTAGCCACCTTTTGCCTCGACAGCTTTGCACACTCTTGGCATTCTCTCAAGCGTCACCTGGAATGCTTTTACAACAGTCTTTAAGAAGTTCCCACATATGCTGAGCAATTATTGGCTGCTTTTCCTTTACTCTGCGGTCCAACTCATCCCAAACCATCTCAATTGGGTTGAGGTCGGATGATTGTGGAGTAGAGGTCATCTGATGCACCACTCTCCTTGGTCAAATAGCCCTTACATAGCCTGGAGGTGTGTTGGGTCATTGTCACGATGAAAAACAAATTCTAGTCCCACTAAGTGCAAACGAGATGGAATGGCGTATTGTTGCAGAATGCTGTGGTAGCCATGCTGGTTAAGTGTGCCTTGAATTAAAAATCAGACAGCGTCACCAGCAAAGAACCCCCACACCACCTCCTTGCTTCACGGTGGGAACCACACATGCGGAGATCATCCGCTCACCTATTCCGTCTCACAAAGACACGGCAGTTGAAACCAAAAATGTCACATTTGGACAAATGACAGATTTCCACCAGTCTGATGTCCAACACTCATGGTTCTTGGCCCAAGCAAGTCTCTTCTTCTTATTGGTGTCCTTTAGTAGTGGTTTCTTTGCAGCAATTCAACCATGAAGGCCTGATTCACACAGTCTCCTCTGAACAGTTGATGTTGAAATGTGTCTGTTACGCTAGCTGTGCCACCAGAGACTCTGGGTTCGCGCCCAGGCTCTGTCGCAGCCGGCCGTGACCGGGAGGTCCGTGGGGCGACGCACAATTGGCCTAGCGTCGTCCGGGTTAGGGAAGGTTTGGCCGGTAGGGATATCCATGTCTCATCGCGCACCAGCGACTCGTTTAGCGCACACTGCGCCCGGCCCGCCACAAGGTAGCCAGGTGCTCTAACACATTGTTGCGGCTGGCTTCTGGGTTGGATGCGCGCTGTGTTAAGAAGCAGTGCGGCTTGGTTGGGTTGTGTTTCGGAGGACGCATGGCTTTCGACCTTCGTCTCTCCCGAGCCCGTACGGGAGTTGTAGCGATGAGACAAGATAGTAATTACTAACAATTGGATATCACGAAATTGGGGAGAAAAGTGGGTAAAATAAAATGTTTTTTTAAAGGGGGGAAAAAATTAAAAAAAAGAAGTGTGTGTTACTTGAACTCTGAAGCATTTATTTGGGCTGCAATTTCTGAGGCTTGTAACTAATGAATTTATCCTCAGCATCCTCTGTGTCTTCCTTTCCTGTATCGGTCCTCATGAGAGCCAGTTTCATCATAGCGCTTCAGGGTTTTTGCGACTGCACTTGAAGAAACTTTCAAAGCTCTTCACATTTTCCACATTGCCTGACCATGTCTGAAGTAACGGACTTCTGTTTATTTGCTTACTTGAGCTGGTCTTGCCATAATATGGACTTGGTCTTTTACTAATCTTCTGTATACCACCCATACCTTGTCACAACACAACTGATTGGCTCAAACGCATTAAGGAGGAAAGGAATTCCACAAATTAACAAGGTACACCTGTTAATTGAATTGCATTTCAGGTGACTACCTCATGAAGCTGGTTGAGAGAATGCCAAGAGTGTGCAAAGTTGTCACGGGTGGCTACTTTGAAGAATCTCAAATATATTTTGATTTGTTTAATTAAAACTTTTTTGGTTACTACATGATTCCATATGTGGTATTTCATAGTTTGTCTTCACTATTATTCTACAATGTAGAAAAGTGTAATAGAAAAAACCCATAGAATGAGTAGCTGTTCAAACTTGACTGATAATGTACATGTATATATATTTTTTAAATGCATTCACATGTATTATTTTGGATTTTTGTGCCCATGAAAACTTTTAACCCCATAACAGAGACAACATTTTAGGTAGGTCTCAGAATTACAGTGTCTCTATATAAATAAAACTGACAGCTACAGTGCTTTCAGAAAGTATTTCCTTGAACACCACAACGCTTTATTATTTAGGACAAAAAGTTCATTTCTTGGCCACATGTTTTGCAGTATTAGTTAAGTGCCTTGTATACAGAATGCATGTTTTGGAATATGTTTTATTCTGTACAGGCTACCATCTTTTCACTCTGTCATTTAGGTTAGTATTGTGGAGTAACTACAACGTTGATCCATCCTAATGTCTCTCCTATCACAGCCATTCAATGCTGTAACCATTTTAAAATCAACATTGGCCTCATGGTGAAATCTCTGAGCAGTTTCCTTCCTCTCCTTTACATGACTTTATTGGTGGGGTCGACATTCAAAAATTAGGTTAACCACTATTATTGAACACGGACTGAGTCTAAGCAACTTGTGACTTGTTAAGCACATTTTTACTCCTGAACTTCTTTAGGCTTATCATAACAAAGGGGTTTTAAATACTTATTCACTCAACACATTTCAGCTTTTCATGTTTTATTCATTTCTCAAATGTTCTATAAACAGAATTCCACTTTGACATGATGGGGTAATGTGTTTAGATTAGTGAAACATAATTCCACTTTGAGATGGGGTAATGATGGGGTAATGTGTTTAGATCAGTGAAACAGAATTCCACTTTGACATGATGGGATAATGATGGGGTAATATGTTTAGATCAGTGAAACAGAATTCCACTTTGACATGATGGGGTAATGGGGTAATGTGTTTAGATCAGTGAAACAGAATTCCACTTTGATATGATGGGATAATGATGGGATAATGATGGGGTAATGTGTTTAGATCAGTGAAACAGAATTCCACTTTGATATGATGGGGTAATGATGGGGTAATGTGTTTAGATCAGTGAAACAGAATTCCACTTTGACATGATGGGGTAATGTGTTTAGATCAGTGAAACAGAATTCCACTTTGACATGATGGGATAATGATGGGGTAATGTGTTTAGATTAGTGAAACAGAATTCCACTTTGACATGATGGGGTAATGGGGTAATGTGTTTAGATCAGTGAAACAGAATTCCACTTTGATATGATGGGATAATGATGTGATAATGATGGGGTAATGTGTTTAGATCAGTGAAACAGAATTCCACTTTGATATGATGGGGTAATGGGGTAATGTGTTTAGATCAGTGAAACAGAATTCCACTTTGACATGATGGGATAATGATGGGATAATGATGGGGTAATGTGTTTAGATCAGTGAAACAGAATTCCACTTTGACATGATGGGGTAATGGGGTAATGCGTTTAGATCAGTGAAACAGAATTCCACTTTGACATGATGGGATAATGATGGGGTAATGTGTTTAGATTAGTGAAACAGAATTCCACTTTGAGATGATGGGGTAATGATGGGATAATGTGTATAGATCAGTGAAACAGAATTCCACTTTGATATGATGGGATAATGTGTATAGATCAGTGAAACAGAATTCCACTTTGATATGATGGGGTAATCCACATGTTAATCTATTTTAAAATTGTAAAATTGTATATAGTGCGTTATGTTTAGTGCCATTGTGTGTTCTGTGCTCCGTTATACCTCTTGGCCAGGTCGTCATTGTAAATGAGAATAGGTTCTCAACTGACTTGATTAAATAAATAAATCATTAAGGCAGCACAGATACTGTCTGAAATGGCAGCCTATTCCCTATATAGTGCCATACTTTTGATTAAGACCCATAGGCCTCTGGGATAGGGAATAGGGTGCCATTAAGGATGCGGCCTGTGTGTGAGAGAGTGAAGACAACATTGACGTTTTCCTGTCATTTGCATTTTCTGTTGATATTTATGCGGAACAAAAATATTTTTACAGTAACATTTACATTCTTGAATACTGTGTTACTGTAAAACCTAGAAACACACCCATGTCCATATAACACACACAGAGAATGTTTACCCATAAGCACCTGCTCTAGCACTACAACACTGAAGAGCCGGACACACGTAGGCTATGCACACACACACACACACACACACACACATCTCTTCCTGGCTTCCCATCACGCTGACGTTCCCCTGTTTGAAATGCCTCCTTCCTTCCCCTGAAGTAATCAGTGATGGTCAGATGATGGGTGAAAGCTATGTTGAGTTCGATGCAGACAACAACATGTTCACTTCAACAAATCAAGCAGAACTGCAACAGACAACAAGACAAGGTGGCAAGTTTGGGGGAGGTACTAGATGGGGAGGGTTGGGGTCTGGTAGGGTAGAATGGGGTTGCTGGTGAGGTCCTTTCAGGTCAAGTAGCGTTGGATGGAATTGGTTTGGATGGGGGTACTAGGCCGAAGTCCTAGGGTGAGATGAGTTTGAATTGAGTTAAATTAAATAGAGGAAGGTTAGGGAAAGGGCTGAACCGTGGGATCAGGCACAGCTGGGTTCTGAACGACAGCGGCCAGGGTTAGGGCCCAGTGATGGATTCAGTCTCGTACCTGCAGTCTCTAGCAGGGCCGTGTCTAGGTGAGGGGTTAGAGGTGAGGGTTTAAAGCTCGTACCTGCAGCCTCTAGCAGGGCCTCGAGGCAGGGCCGTGTCTAGGTGAGGGGTTAGAGGTGAGGGTTTAGAGCGCGTACCTGCAGCTTCTAGCAGGGCCTCGAGGCGGGCCTGTGTCTCTGGGTCGACAGTGCGGAGGTCCACTCCGTCTGTGGCGCTGGACAAAAGCAGCTCCGAGGCAGTCTTCATGATGGGGTTCTCCAAGTCCTCCTGGTCCAAGATAAATGACTCCACCTGGGGTAAGAAGAAGAGGGAGAGAGACAAGTGTAAGCAACGCATAACATATAAAAGCACATAACAGCAGAAGGGGAAATCCCACTTGATGTTGCATCTTGATCTGCAGCCGACCCCCAAAATGTGTAATATTACATTGCTTGAAAATCTGTATGCATAGGGATTATTCAACTCTGTCCATCAACAACTATGACTGGAGTCATGTAATGTAAACAAGCACAGTTCTTCAGGTTGACTGGTGTCCTGCACATCTCCATTCTTATTTACATGACTGGATGTTTTTCTCCAACACACCACCTCTTCATGAGTGAGTAAAAACATGTGGCTCAGATAACCAACTGCAGCTGAAACGTATTGGCCGTGGCGTGTTGCAGGGTAGAAAGGATCTGTCATCTACTCTGGACAATTGACCAATCAAATGAGGGGTGTGGTTCCATATTTCTAATATTTACTAGAGAATTATGTCAAGAGATTTGTATTGTTTATCAAAAGGGGAGGTTCAGTTACATGGCTCACCATTTTGGTCCAAAGTTGTGTCTGTATGAGAGTTAAGGCTTCCCATCCGGAACAGTTCCACAACATATTAGGAGCACATTGTGAAGTTGTTCGTTTGTCGTCGGCAAGGTTTTTTGTTGTTGGCCCAAGTCGGTAGTCGAAGTGTACGTCCCTTCGCCGGTGATTGGTCAACAGTAGGGATTCTTCAATTAAGTGTTTGTCATTCAACGAAAGACGAATAATTTTCATGTACATTTTTTCACTTGAGAAACACTCAACCAAACATCTTAGTTAGATGTAAAACTGTGCAATTAAGATCACCATGGCAAAAAAGTCAATTAATGAATGATTTTAGCTATCATAGATTCATTCAGACGATTTTGAAGAAGTGTATGAGTCGCTTTGACATCTCAAAATGGACAAACAGTACTATTGCTGCCTTCTCGTTTTTTAAGGGAGTATGCGAGCCCTCGTTCGGAGCATACTCGCCAACCGAACTGAAGCATGCGGAAGGCTCAAGTTTTCCCTGAACGTGTGTATAGGTCACGTTCATGTTTCCCCTGAACGTGTGACCTGACCTGAACTATGGGACAGCTAGAAGGCAGGGACAGTGAAAACAAAACCTCCCTCTGTCATTTCTCAAAGAGTCCCTGTTCAATATGTAGGTCTCAGGCCTGCGTTGGTTTTTCCACTTGTTGAACTAGACATTAGGCACTCTGTACACACCCAGGTGTCTCTTAAGGTCTGATTCCCTCCCTCCACCCGTAGCCTCTGCCTCTAGGGCAGCAATGCAGCCTGACACATTCTCATTGGCCCAGAGGCCTCATTAATGACACGGTCTGGGAATTGAGGAAGATTCCGCCAAGCCAAGGCTAAAGATACATAAACCACTGAGCCTTATTTGAGGAAAAAGAAACACAAATAAAGATTCTTAAAAAAAGGTATGCACACACTGTGCTGTGACACGCTTTAGATCAGGGATGGACAACTAATGTCCTCAGGGGCCTGATTAGTGGCACACTTTTGTCCCAGTCCCAGCAAACATACCTGGCTCCAATAATCAACTAATTATAATTGTCAGTTTAGAATGAAATTATACTGAACAAAAACCATAAACGCAACATGTAAAGTGTTGGTCCCATGTTTCATGAGCTGAAGTTAAAGATTGCAGAAATGTCTCAAATTTTGTGCACAAATGTGTTTACATCCATGTTAGTGAGCATTTCTCCTTTGCTGAGATAATCCATCCAGCTGACAAGTGTGGCATATCAAGAAGTTGATTAAACAGCATGATCAATACACAGGTGCACCTTGTGCTGGGGATAATAAAAGGCCACTAAAATGTGCAGTTGTGTCACGCAACACAATGACACAGATTTCTTAAGTTGAGGGGGTGTACAATTGGCATGCTGACTGCAGGAATGTCCACCAGAGCTGTTGCCAGAGAAAATGTTAATTTCTCTACCATAAGCCGCCTCAAACTTTAATCTTTGAGAATTTGGCAGTATGTCCAACCGGCCTCACAACCGCAGAACACGTGTGGTGCGGCAGGTAGCCTAGAGCGTTGGGCCAGTAACCGAAAGGTTGCTAGATCGAATCACAGAGCTGAGGGGCATGATTAGTGGCGTTCTGCCCCTGAACAAGGCAGTTAACCCACTGTTGCTAGGCCATCATTGAAAATAAGAATTTGTTCTTAACTGACTTGCCTAGTTAAATAAAAGGTTGAATAAAAAAATGTAAACTAATTTCCTCATATAAACTGTACCTCAGTAAAATCATTGAAATTATTGCATGTTTATTTTTGTTCATTATAGTCTAACTCATCTGTGTGACTCCAGAGCACGTGAGTGGAGTGAAGTGAGGAGCGAAGCAAGCCCACTTTGACTGGAGCGCAGAATGAGTTCGCGAAAGTTCCCAATTTCACTCCAGCATCGCTTCAGTGGCACTCACTTCATGAGCTCAGGGCATGCATGGCCCAGCATGCATCACTTCATGAGCTCAGGGCATGTCCGGCCCAGCATACATCACTTCATGAGCTCAGGGCATGTCCGGCCCAGCATACATCACTTCATGAGCTCAGGGCATGTCCGGCCCAGCATACATCACTTCATGAGCTCAGGGCATGTCCGGCCCAGCATACATCACTTCATGAGCTCAGGGCATGTCCGGCCCAGCATACATCACTTCATGATCTCAGGGCATGCCCGGCCCAGCATGCATGTAGGTTACTTGTGTGCTGCTATAGCCCCTTGCTTTAGCTACGTTCATGGAGTTCGCAAAATATTTTCATTCAGAAACTGAAAACACACAGGTGCAAAATCAAGGTGACTTAAAAAGATGAGGACCAAGAGCAAGACAGGGAGTGCAGTGATGTAGTACTATGTGCACATGCTAACAGGAAGGAACGAAGTGGGTAGCTAGCTGTGTCATTCTAGCAAACTATTTATAAACAACAAAAAAATCTTATATCTTAAAAGTTTGGTTCATTTTTTTTCCATTTAGCTATAAAATAGGCTATGATTGATTTTGACCCAATAGGCCTGACATATTAGTTCTTCCAAGGAGCTTTCATAGAGTTATTTTGCCTAAAAACCTATTGGCCTACCTATTAGGGCGGTCCTCGACTAAAGAAAATATTGGTTGAGTGAAAGTTCTGTTCTTTCGACCAAATCGATTGGGCGAAATGTTTAAACATCCTTTTCCATACATAGATTTAATTAAAACATATGGTGTGTCTATATCTATATATATATATATATATATATACTACCGTTCAAAAGTTTGGCGTCACAACTGGCAGCTTCATTAAATAGTAGCCGCAAAAAACCAGCCTCAAAAGTGAAGAGGCGACTCCGGGATGCTGGCCTTCTAGGCAGAGTTACAAAGAAAAAGCCACATCTCAGACTAGTCAATAAAAAGAAAAAATTAAGATGGGAAAAAGAACACAGACACTACTAGACAGAAGAACTCTGCCTAAAAGGCCAGCATCCTGGAGTCGCCTCGTCACTGTTGACCTTGATGCTAGTGTTTTGCGGCTACTATTTCATGAAGCTGCCAGTTGAGGACTTGTGAGACGTCTGTCTAGTTTGAATAACAATGTAATGTACTTGTCCTCTTACTCACTTGTGCACCGGGGCCACCCCTCTTTCTATTTTGGTTAGAGCCAGTTTGCGCTGTTCTGTGAAGGGAGTAGTACACAGTGTTGTACGAGATCTTCAGTTTCTTGGCAATTTCTCACATGGACTAGCCTTCATTTCTCAGAACAAGAATAGACTGACGAGTTTCAAAAGGAAGGTCTTTGTTTCTGGCCATTTTGAGCCTGTAATCGAACCAACAAATGCTGATGCTCCAGATATTCAGCTTGTCTAAAGGACAGGAGTGATGGTTGCTGATAATGGGCCTCTGCACACATGTCGATATTCCATTTAACATTTTTTTTTTTAAATATATATATATATATATATATATATATTTAAATCAGCAATTTCCAGCTACAATAGTCATTTACAACTTCTACAATGTATTTCTGATCAATTTCATGTTATTTGAAAATGGACTAAATAAATGTACTTTAAAAAAAATTAAAAACAAGGCCATTTGTAAGTGACCCCAAACATTTGAACGGTAGTGTATATTCATTGAGCTGGTCTAATGCTATAAGCGCACTATTTCATGAATTAAGCCACAAATGACTCGAGGTAGCCGGAGCTCAAGATAACCAGAATAAATAAATAAATACTTGACCATCCTTCTCCCGCTTCTCCTTCACAGATTCGGACAGTAACACAAGGAGAAGGCAACCTTTCTCATGTGGAACGCCAATTTATATCTTACCCTTTCTACCGATCTGCCTGCCAGTTACGGTTTTCATATACACATTTTTAATTATAATAACGTCTTGTAAAAATTGCCAATAAAGCCAACAAATAAAAACATTGCAGCCTGCAGGAAGAAAATATCCTGATAAATATAAATCATGTCGACTTATCATGGCCTGTCTGCAATGAACTTGAAACATGGTATCAAGTGGGGTCCAGCCAGAAGCTCCTGCAGGCTAACTTGCAACACTGTATAAAATATTCTGGGCCTTCAGTTTCCTGGCTGCCAGCGAGCTCAGGACAGACACAGCTGTAGGCTATATGCACAAGGGATAAGAAGTAATCAGGTAGGCCTATTTTATGACGTTTCCACTGGATCAGAGCATTACATTTTTTCCCTTTCACGCTGAGTGGTTATCGAAAGGGAGAGGGCTGGAAAGATTTTTCAAATACATTGAGGAACGAACTATTGTCATTCTCAGTGGATGTAAAAACAGACATTTGCTTGCTGTTCGAGGTGAAGAAAACATTACTGTGAGAGGATACACAGCTCAGTGGAATGTGAAGCTAAATCAGAAATACTATCAGGTCCCCAAAATGGGCACATATATAGTGCATCTGGAAAGTATTCAGACCCCTTCCCTTTTTCCACATTGTGTTACGTTATAGCCTTATTCTAAAATGGATTAAGCCACTCCTCACTAAAAGGCACATGACAGCCCACTTGGAGTTTGTAAAAAGGCACCTAAAGACTCTCATACCGATCAAACCAAGATTGAACTCTTTGTCCTGAATGCCAAGCGTCAGTCACATCTGGAGGAAACTTGGTACCATCCCTATGGTGAATGCATGGTGGTGTCAGCATTATGCTGTGGCGATGTTTTTCAGCAGCAGGAACTGGGAGACTTGTCAGAATCGAGGGAAAGATGAACGAAGCAAAGAATAGAGAGATCCTTGATGAAAACCTACTCAGGACCTCGGAAGGTGAACCTTCGTCACAGTCTAATAGGACACCGACCCTAAGCACACAGCCAAGACAAGACAACGCAGGAGTGGCTTCGGGACAAGTCTCTGAATGTCCATGAGTGGCCCAGCCAGATCCGGGACTTGAACCCGATCTAACATCTCTGGAGAGACCTGAAAATAGCTGTGCAGCAACGCTCCCCATCCAACCTGACAGAGCTTGAGAGGATCTGCAGAGAAGAATGAGAGAAACTCCCCAAATACAGATGTGCCAAGCTTGTAAGATTCAACACTGTAATCACTGCCAAAGGTCCTTCAACAAAGGACTGGGTAAAGGGTCTGAATATTTTACATTTGCAAACATTTCTAAAAACCTGTTTTTGTTTTGTCATTATGGGGTATTGTGTGTGTAGATTGATGAGGGGAAAAAAACAATGTAATCTGTTTTAGAATAAGGCTGTAACATAAATTGTGGAAAAAGTCAAAGGGTCTGAATAATTTCCAAATGCACTGTGTGTGTTATATATATATATATATATATTTTTTTACTACTGTTTGAGTAAAAAAATATCAACCAACAGCCTATCAAACAAACAACTAATTTGGGTCAGCCATACTGCCTATAAAAAAAAAGTGTTTTAAAATGTAGTTCCATGATCTAGCCCGGTTAGAATAATTGAAAAGGCCATCATAATTAATGTTTTGTGGAGTTCATATATGACAAATTCTGGATTTATTAACACGCCGGTTTAAGCATGTATTAAATGTAGGCTACATGTCTGACTGGGCTTCTATCCACGACTTTACGTGTCTGACTGGGCTTCTATCCACGACTTTACGTGTCTGACTGGGCTTCTATCCACGACTTTACGTGTCTGACTGGGCTTCTATCCACGACTTTACGTGTCTGACTGGGCTTCTATCCACGACTTTACGTGTCTGACTGGGCTTCTATCCACGACTTTACGTGTCTGACTGGGCTTCTATCCACGACTTTACGTGTCTGACTGGGCTTCTATCCACGACTTTACGTGTCTGACTGGGCTTCTATCCACGACTTTACGTGTCTGACTGGGCTTCTATCCACGACTTTACGTGTCTGACTGGGCTTCTATCCACGACTTTACGTGTCTGACTGGGCTTCTATCCACGACTTTACGTGTCTGACTGGGCTTCTATCCACGACTTTACGTGTCTGACTGGGCTTCTATCCACGACTTTACGTGTCTGACTGGGCTTCTATCCACGACTTTACGTGTCTGACTGGGCTTCTATCCACGACTTTACGTGTCTGACTGGGCTTCTATCCACGACTTTACGTGTCTGACTGGGCTTCTATCCACGACTTTACGTGTCTGACTGGGCTTCTATCCACGACTTTACGTGTCTGACTGGGCTTCTATCCACGACTTTACGTGTCTGACTGGGCTTCTATCCACGACTTTACGTGTCTGACTGGGCTTCTATCCACGACTTTACGTGTCTGACTGGGCTTCTATCCACGACTTTACGTGTCTGACTGGGCTTCTATCCACGACTTTACGTGTCTGACTGGGCTTCTATCCACGACTTTACGTGTCTGACTGGGCTTCTATCCACGACTTTACGTGTCTGACTGGGCTTCTATCCACGACTTTACGTGTCTGACTGGGCTTCTATCCACGACTTTACGTGTCTGACTGGGCTTCTATCCACGACTTTACGTGTCTGACTGGGCTTCTATCCACGACTTTACGTGTCTGACTGGGCTTCTATCCACGACTTTACGTGTCTGACTGGGCTTCTATCCACGACTTTACGTGTCTGACTGGGCTTCTATCCACGACTTTACGTGTCTGACTGGGCTTCTATCCACGACTTTACGTGTCTGACTGGGCTTCTATCCACGACTTTACGTGTCTGACTGGGCTTCTATCCACGACTTTACGTGTCTGACTGGGCTTCTATCCACGACTTTACGTGTCTGACTGGGCTTCTATCCACGACTTTACGTGTCTGACTGGGCTTCTATCCACGACTTTACGTGTCTGACTGGGCTTCTAGCCACGACTTTACGTGTCTGACTGGGCTTCTAGCCACGACTTTACGTGTCTGACTGGGCTTCTAGCCACGACTTTACGTGTCTGACTGGGCTTCTATCCACGACTTTACGTGTCTGACTGGGCTTCTATTCACGACTTTACGTGTCTGACTGGGCTTCTATCCACGACTTTACGTGTCTGATTAGGCTTATTTTGATGTTATTTAATAAGGCTAATTTAATTTGTATTTATAGAGAAGGAAACACAGCAGCAACAAACTTTGCAGAAGAAAGATACATTCCAAGCTTACTTTTCTGAACGTAAAGCCCCAGCAGTGTCGGGGGAGAGAAAGAGGTAATTGGATGATGCTTTCTTTAAAAATGGTTTACTTGACTATGAGCCCGAAACTAATGGATAATGGGAAAGGATGATGTACTTTGCAAGCGCAGCTCAATCAGGCTACACACCGCCTTGCTAAACTACGGTCCAAGACACCCTCATGCCCTCCAAGAACTGGAAGCCAATCTGAGACCCATTGCAATTAGGTGAAGATTTTAATATAAAGGCCTCATAATGTTGATGAATTGCGAGCACATACAATGTCACCAAACAGCAGGAGCCATTTAGTATGATTGTTTATTTAATTGGGCAAGTCAGTTTTAAGAACAAATTCTCATTTACAATGACGGCCTACCAGGGAACACTGGGTTAACTGCCTTGTTCAGGGGCAGAACAGATTTTTACCTTGTCAGCTCGGGGATTTGATCCAGCAACCTTTCGGTTACTAGCCCGCCCCATTTAGCTTAACCCGGAAGCCAGCCGCACCAATGTGTCAGAGTAAACATCGTACACCTGGTGACAATGTCAGCGTGCTCGCGCCCGGCCCGCGACAGGAGTCGCTAGAGCGCGATGGGACAAGGACATGCCGGCCGGCCAAACCCTCCCCTAACCCAGACGACGCTGGGCCAATTGTGTGCCGCCTCATGGGTCACCCGGTCGCGACACAGCCTGGGATCGAATCAGGATCTGTAGTGACACAGCTACACTGAGATGCAGTGTCCTAGAGCGCTGCACCACTTGGGAGGCCCCATAGCAGACCCTTTAACACAACAACACACCAGCATTGACGAGGAAAACAGCATGCAGCAAATTCAGTACATACAGCATGGGGGTATACAATACACCATAATAACAAAGTGAAAACATGTTTTTTAAAAATTCAGCTAATTTATTAGCCACGGTCAGGGCCAGAGAGAGGGACTTGTGTCTGTCTGTGTACCCAACAACATTCCAACTAACCTGTCCCAGTTCCAAACTAGCGCACTGTTTACTAACATTGCTCGGCAAAGATTTCTGAGGAAAGTGATGCAAGTGCTTATGAGGAAGTGCAGATAAAATGAGTGAATACATACTGTGAATTCAACACTAGCCATATTCAAAGAGCATGAATTGGGGTCAAATTTCAGACAATAGGTAATAAACAGTTTCAAATTCACTAAAACATTTAAATAATTGTTACAAAATGTTCACATTCCTAGTAGTACAGGATACTAATATATGTAATGAAAACAATGTGCCACCTGTAACTGTCAAACAGCATAAAAAAAAACACTAAAAAAAGAGTTGACTGAACTAACTCAGCTACTGGGAGTCCACAGACTTGGTAACAGTCTGTGTGAAGGGATGTTGCGATACACTTGGAATGCAGAACCAAATTACCTTTGGGGGATGTAGTTCCAAGAGGACCAACAAACAACATTGGTCATCAGTCTGGCCCATCAATGAACTACAGTTCCCACCACTGTGTGGCATCTGGAGAGCTGGAAAGGCCTGGAAAGGCATCTGCTTAATCCTGGAGCTCAGAGTTCAGCTGTAGCCCACAGGAGTGAGCTCTCCACTAGGCTAACGTTTCACAACAAGACCTCCCTTTCAGCCAGATCCTCATGGAGGGGTGCCAGGTAGTCCTAGTGGTTAAGAGTATTGTAACCGAAAGGGCGCCCATTCAAATCCCCGAGCCAACTCAGTAAAAATCTGTCAATGTGCCCTTGTGCAAGGCACTTAACCCTAATTGCTTCTGTAAGTCACTCTGGATAAGAGCGTCTTGCTAAATTACAAATGTAAATGTTTAAAAAATCCTTTAAGGCCACAAAACATGAACGGTATCAGACATACACCGTACATTCAGCCTCAACATATTCCTTACAGAGACGAGAGCAATATCTGCCCGCTCGTCTCCTATCCCTGGAACCAGGCTCCAAATCAAACATAACATCCATTCCAGACGCTCACGGTTTACTGATAGTCAGGTAGTGTCTGCAACATGTTAACATGCTCCACAGCTTCCATCAACACCATGACATGTGAAAGTGCTCTCTGTAGGTGCACATGTTACGACAGACAGACTTGTAAGATGACAGAAGAAAATGTCAACGCCTCATTTAACAAATAAAATCCTTAGTTGAAATATATGGGAAACTTATTAGTAGATTGGTTTTCCAGTATTATCTGGGTTTGGGCCCCCTAGCCCTGAGCCACTATCAGGTTATTGTCTGGGCTGACAGTTCCAACATGTATCACACATGACCCTTGCCTGGAAACCCGATTGCATTGAATTCTATGTCAAGCAGAAATGAGCGGTTGAGACAGGAACATTTTCTCTCACCACCTCTACAAGCCAGAATATTGAATACAATTTTATTTTAACAGTTGTCTGTGTGGTTGGTCCTTTCACAGGTAGGAATGAGATGCATTGTATCCACAGGAAAGTATGATAACATCAACTTTTCAAAGAGCTGGTAGTGCATTCAGATGAATCACCTGAAGCATGGGCACAATATGAAAACGCAGGCATTGTTGCAGAGCTCGTGAAGGATTGACATGGTTCTGCCCATGCTTCATGTGATAGAAATCTCAACTCACTACCAGAGCCTTGATAAGGTGATTTAATTATACTTTCCTGTGGATAGAAGGTTTCAGATTCCTAATGCCAAAAGGAACAGCAGTAACAACCGGTAGTGTTTTAAATGTAATTTCATTCAACATGCTGGGTTGTAGAGGTCGTGAGAGAACGCTTTCTTGATCAAAACACTCATTTTTGCCCGACGTAGAATTCATTGCAAAGTCAGGTTTCCAAGAAAACATGATCCTAGACAGTTCCTAGAATGGGATTCTATACTGTCACATCACACCATGCAAGCCTAATTACATCTCAACAGTTAGAATGACAAGGCAGGCATGGTGCCTTTGTAGCCCATGTAGGAAGTGGACAGAATAGCCAGACAGGTAGCGATGTGTCAGTCGCACAACCAACTTGATAGTGTCATGGTTGGCCACCACAAATCCACAGACAGGTTAGAGTAGGGTAAATTAGAGTAGGGCAGGTTAGGGTAGGGCATGGTAGGTTTGAGTAGGGCAGGTTAGAGTTGGGTAGGTTAGGTTAGAGTCGGGTAGGTTAGAGTAGGGCAGGTTAGAGTAGGGCAGGTTAGAGTAGGGCAGGTTAGAGTAGGGTAGGGCATGGTAGGTTAGAGTAGGGCAGGTTAGAGTCATGTAGGTTAGGGTAGGGTAGGGCAGGGTATGGTAGGGCAGGTTAGAATAGGGCAGGTTAGAGTAGGGTATGGTAGGGCAGGGTAGGTTAGGTTAGAATAGGGCAGGTTAGAATAGGGCAGGATAGAGTAGGGTATGGTAGGGCAGGGTATGGAAATGGATGTTGATTGGAAATGGATGCTGAAATGGATGTTAATTAGTTGGTGGTGTGGGCAAACGGTGTAAGGGAACCAGTCCACATAAAAATGATTTTGGAGTTAAACCCGTTAATTTGTCATCAACATTAGAAGATGACAGAACAGGAGATCGTGTGTGTGACTGTTGTCGCTCGCGATATCAGCTCAACAGACGTGTTTCAACCTCAAATATGGTGTCCTGTGATTCTGCCAACACATGGAAAGTTGGCCACAACTCTGAAAAGGGACTGCTATGAATTGTAACAACGCAGGACAGTGATAGAGTTGGCACTGCCTCGCGAGGCTGAGACAAATATCTGATATTTCTGTTATGACAGCCCGATGAACTAGTTAGGACAGTTCACACTAGGTAACAGTCGGATTTAAAATGTATATACTTCAGAAAGGTGACGTAATTGCACCATTACAATAAAATGGTAGCTAGTTTTAATATTGGCAAGATTGACAGCACTTACTTGTTCTGGCCGTGTGTGAATACGTGCTCTCCCACCAATGTGTACAGTGTGCGAAGTCGAGAATGTGTGTCTGTGCTGTGAGACGATTGCTAACTTACTAGCTAGCTAAAGTTAGCTACCTAATGCTGTCGATGGCATGATCACTTCCACCCGAACTAGGCCGTGGTCACAGCCTACGCCGCATAAATAAAACATTCCATCGATTATCGTGCAATTATGTCGGTGTCTATTCTCCTTGTCTGACAACCCATGAGAAATTGAGTTTGCTGGAGACATGTTTCGCGCAAATTCGTAGTTGTTTTACAGGTTATTTCGTCAGCCTAGGAGGGGGTGGCTGCGGACAGCTAGCTAGCTGTCCAGGCAAGGAGATGAACGTTAGCTGGCTAACTAGCATATCTAGCAAACGTTACCTCTGATACCTCGTCTTCGTCGCTGTTGGATCCGGGACCAGAGGAAAGGACTGCAGCAGCAGCCAGTTTGAAATCCAGTCTGTCTGTAGGAGGCCCACCGGGCTCGCCGAACAATCGTACTTTCTTTCCGCCCACACCAATCCCTATGCCCCGGAGTCCGACTCCTGGTGTTCCTCCGACCCCCATCCCTACCGCTGGGGTGCGAGGAGTCACCGAGTCAATCTCGTCCTCGAAGCCGTCCGTCAGCATTCTCGTCCCAGCTACTGCATCCTGCATACTTATATTGACAATACGTATATTAGCGTTCTTATTGTTGACCTTAACTTCCGTACGGGGTATATCTTGTTGAATAGTCGGTTGTTTTTACTTCAGGAAATCCTGAAACTCTCCCAAAACGAGGGTTGAGGAGGATCTCTTTCCCCCAGCCATTAGCTAACTTTCTAGCTAACAACCTAACTCACTGCACACCGTTTCTCAGAAACCCCGCCTCTAAATAAAATACTGAGATCGCTATTGGCTGATGTGAAACATTGACTGACAATGATTGGTTTATAGTGGTGCTTGTCAAGTGAAAACACGCGACGTCACGTTAGGTTTACCGACATCACGAGTCTCTCAGAACGAACGTCAAGACGTGCTGTGGCCTCACTGGCCCTGGCATTTCACTGGTATTAAAAGTAAATTGGTATAAACTGGAATATTCCATAATTTACTTTCATGTCAACATGATATTTGGAACGCCATAAACAGGGACTTCAAAAGGAAAGTAACTGAACTGAATGACTACGGACCTGTAGCACTCACTCCCATCATCATGAAGTGCTCAGAGAGCCAAGTCAAAGACCACATCACCTCCTCCCTCCCCAAATTGCCTACCGGCCCCGATAGATCCACAGACGAAGCAATCGCAATTGCACTGCACACTGCCCTCACCTACCTGGACAAAAATAATGCATATGTGAGGAATGGATGTTGTTCATTGACTACAGTTCAGCCTTCAATACCATAGTGTCCTCTAAGCTCACCACAAAGCCAAGGGACTGAACTCCTCCCTATGCAACTGGGTCCTGGACTTCCTGATCAGATGTCTCCATGGTGAAATTAGGCAACATTACCTCCTCCACACTGATCCACAACACAGGGCCCCACAAGGGTGCGTCCTCAGTCCCCTCCTGTATTCCCTGTATGCCCACGACTGCGTGGCCTTACGCAGTTACAACTCCGTCATCAAGATGGCTGACGACAGGACAATAGTAGGCCTGATTACCAACAATGACAAGACAGCCTACAGAAAGGAGGTAGGAACTCTGACGGCATAGTGCCAGGTAAACAACCTGTTCCTGAACGTCAGAGAAACAAATGAGCTTATTGTGGACTTCAGGAGGAACCAGGCTTGGCCAGCCCACCTACTCTTCAACGGGGCCACCGTGGAGATGATCAAAAATATCAGGATCCTCTGGGTACACATCTCCAAAGAGCTGAAATGGTCAAACCACATGGACCCTATAGTGAAGAAGGCACGACAGCGACTTTTCAACCTCAAGAGGGTGAAGAAATTTGCCCTGTCCACGAGGGCCCTTGCAGTGTTTTACAGGAGTACCATCGAGAGTATACTGTCGGGCTTCATCATGGCCTGGTACGTCAACTCCACCACCACTGACCGCAAGGCTCGACAGAGGGTGGTATGCTCAGCTGAAGGCACCATTGGCTGCACACTGCCTGCCCTCCAGGCGCAGGACAGCCAAGAAAATCATAAATGACCTCAGCCACCCAAGCCATGCCCTGTTCTCCCTGCTTCCATCACTAATACACAGGCAGTATAGGAGCATCATGGCAAAAACTGTCAGACTAGCCAATAGCTTCTACCCCCGGACCATCAGTCAGATCCAAAAGCAGGTCTCTTTGTTTCTTGGGACGTAGAACTAGCTTTTCTGTTTTGTCTGAGTTTAAAAGTAATACATTTTCCACCATCCACTTCCTTATGTCCTTCCTTACAGACTTCCAGGGTAGGCAATTTTGGGGCTTCACCATGTTTCATTGAAATGTACAGCTGTGTGTCATCCGCATAGCAGTGAAAGTTGACATTGTTTTTCCGAATGACATCCCCAAGAGGTAGAATATATAGTGAAAACAATAGTGGTCCTAAAACGGAACCATGAGGAACGCTGAGACGTGCAATTGATTCGTCAGAGGACAAACCATTCACAGAGACAAACTGATATCTTTCTGACAGAGAAGAACTAAACCAGGCCATAACTTGATCGTGTAAACCAAATAGGGTTTCGAAGGTCTAAGAGCACGAAGACGGATGCAGAGCCTTGGTCTGACACCATTAAAAGGTAATTTACCACGTTCACGAGTGCAGTCTCAGTGCTATGATGGGGTCTAAAACCAGACTGAAGCATTTAGTTTACATTATTTGTCTTCAGGAAGGCAGTGAGTTTCTGCGCTATAGATTTTTTCATTTGTTTGAGAGGAATGGGAGATTCAATATAGGCTGATATTGAGGCTTTATTACTGCCACTTGTAGAGGGTTTGGTCCACACCCGGTGGATAGGGATATGTTATACTTAACTTCGGCTGGTGGAGGTCCTGTAGAACCATGTCCAGATAAAGCGTCCAGGGTGAAAAAGTTGAGCGAGGGGAAAAAACTAAGACGTTGGTAAATGTATTAAAAGTTTTTAAAAACAAGTAACGGCACAACAGCACTGAAACAAGTCCGGAAGTTGTTGCAGTTGAAAATATGTATATATTATCATTTTTTTAATTGTTTCATTTACTTTTCACTTTTTGACCTGCACTGGAGCTTAGGAATTTCACTGTACCCTGCAATTACATCTGCGACCGTGTACATGTGACTAATAAAATAATCTAATCATCTCAAATCTACTAATCTAATAACACCAAGAGGAAAGTAGAAAGATTGACCCTCACTAAAGTGTACAGTAAATTACAGTATTCTATGTGGTTAGCATAAACCCATTCTGCAATTAGGTTACTTGTTAAGCTGCCGTACTGACTGTAATCCCATGTGAATATTAGCGAGAGGTGATGGATGGAGTACTTCAATGGAGAAGTCTACACGGGTCCACCCAAACCAGATACCCGAGACCCTTTCGGATTCAGGTCCAAAATGTAAACTTGTAACTCAGGTCCAGGTCTGGTCCTGTTTGATTGTCACATGTCCTGGGTCTATGGAACTACAGCTTATATATTCGGGTGGACCCAACCGGACCAGACCACGTCTCTGCATAGCCTATTTATTTGATGCTAAGAAGGCAAATTTGTTGGTGTATAGTAAGCCTACTAGTGATTTGGACTGAAATAGGTTCTGGTACTCATTTTGTATTCTGGTACTGTTTATATTTAGGTGCAGGAACTCTGCATTAATTTTGAGCTAATATTCTATAAGAGGTGCAGGAACTCAAGCAGTAGAACATTTGAGGTGACGGTACTTAGTTCCGGTGAGCTCCTTCCCAAGTCCAGCTATGCCGAATAGCCAATACACAGAACATTAAAAACACCATCCAGACAACTTGACATAACTTTGGGAAGTATTGGACTCAACATGGGCCAGCATCCCTGTGGACCGCTTTCGACACCTTGTAGGGTCCATGCCCCAATGAATTGAGGGTGTTCTGAGGGAAAATGGTGCAACTCAGTACAAAATGTGTTCTTAATGTTTTGTACACTCTGTACAGGCCTAAATGTTAAGCAGAAAAGAAACTTAGTTGATAAACATTATTATGAATAAAATAGAGTCCTTCTTCTGTTCCTCTCCTGTGCACAACACTCCAACACACTGCACATGTTTGTAGGAGTGCAACAGAGTCCGCCGCAGAACAGCGCCCCTGGTTTCGAGACTAAGTGCCTTAATCAAGGGCACAAACATCAGGAGATGGTCCCTGGGGTCTGCGATGAATGCTTACATCGTTGGGTTACTGTAATAGTACCAAGGAGCAAAGAGACCCTATAATACACTTGTCCACTTACTTATACATTTAGTTCTATGCCAAGGAGTACCAACCATCATTCCTGTTCCCAAGAACTTTAAGGCTTCATGCCACGATGACTATTTCCCTGTAGCACTCACATCTGTAATCATGAAGTGCTTTGAAAGGCTGGTTATGGCACGCATCAACTCCATCATCCCAGACACCCTAGAGACCCACTCCAATTTGCATACTGCCCGACAGATCCAAACACACTCATCTAGACAAGAGGAACACCTATGTGAGAATGCTGTTCATTGACAACAGCTCAACGTTCAACACCATTGTCCCCTCCAAGCTCGTCACCAAGCTTAGGACCCTGGTACTGAACACTGGATCCTGGACTTCCTGACAGGCCGACCCCAGGTGGTGAGGTTAGGCAACATCACCTCCGCCACGTTGACCCTGAACACGTGGCCCCACAGGGATGTGTGATTAGTTCCCTCCTGTACTCCCTGTTCACCCACGACAGTGTGGCCACACACAACTCCAATGCCACCATCAAGTTTGCTGACGACACAACGGTGGTAGGCCTGATCACCAGCCATAATGAGACAGCCTACAAGGAGGAGGTCAGTGACCTGGCAGTGTGGACCAAGGAGCTGATCATAGATGACAGGAAATTGGGGGGCGAGCACACTCCCATCCACATTGATAGGGCTGCATTGGAGAGGGTTGAGAGCTTCAAGTTCCTCAGTGTCCAAATCACTGAGGACTTAAAATGGTCCACTCACACAGTCTTCAAGAATGCGCGACAGCGCCTCTTCCCCCTCAGGAAGTTGAAAAAGTGTGACATGGGCCCTCAAATACTCAAAGCTCTACAGCTGTACCATTGAGAGCATCTTGACAGGCTGCATCACTGATTGGTATGGCAACAGCACCGCCCTCAGTTGCATTGCGTTACATAGGGTGGTGCGGACAGCCCAGTACATCACTAGGTCCTAGCTCCCTGCCATCCCTGACCTCTATATCAGACAAGGAAGGCCCAGAAAATCGTTAAAGACTCCAGCCACCCAAGCCATAGACTGTTCTCTCTGTTTCCGCATGGCAAGTGGTACCGGTGCATCAAGTTTGACACCAACAGGCTCCTGAACAGTTTCTATTCTCAACCCATAAGACTGCTAAATAGCTAACAGAATGGCTACATGGACTATTTTTGCACTCTATGCACACTCACAGGACTCTACACACTCACAGGACTCTACACACTCACTCACACACACTGAAACTCAAACACACACTCACAGGACTCTACACACTCACTCACACACACTGAAACTCAAACACACATTCACAGGACTCTACACACTCACTCACACACACTGAAACTCAAACGCACACTTAACATGCATTGCATACACATTTATACTGACTCTACAAACACGCACACACACAATCCTCATTTACACTGCTTCTACTCTGTTTATCATATATCCTGATGCCTAGTCACCTTACCCCTATGCAAAATGTACTTTTTCATGTAAGTTTTCATGTACAGAGTAAAAATCGAAAGTTTAATGTGTTTCCATTGCATTTTTAACTATATCGATAGTTGTCACAAAAACTATTACGTTAAATAGCAAATGTGACTACTCTGGTCCTGGTACCTGCACTCTAACCAACAGCTGGCAGATACAGTGTACAGTGCGGGTAGGCTGTGAGGACCACACCGTACACACCAAATTGACTTCGATATGATGGTTATTATATCAATATTTGAGCATAAGGCATTTCCACTGCTATTTTCCAGATCATTTATTTTACCGACACAAAAAGAACCCACCATGTTGAACTAACAAATTATCTGTCAGCAATTATGTAGCTGGCATTTATGCAAGATTCTGTTTCTGGGTTGCTGAGATTACCCATTTGATAATGGAGGAGGTAAGGGATAAATGTATAATTTTATAATCATTTGGTAGGTGCTCACATTTGTCCTTTATGTTTATTATCTATGCACTTTACCCCTACCTACATGTACAAATGACCTTGACTAACCTGTACCCCCGCACATTGACATTGACTAAATATCGGTATCCCCTGTATATAGCCTTGTATTGTTATTTTATTGTGTTACTTTTCATTTTATTTTTTACTTTATTTGATTTAGTAAATATTTTGTTAACTCTATTTCTTCAACTGCATTGTTGGTTAAAGGCTTGTAACTAAGCGTTTCTGTTGTGTTCGGCGCATGTCACAAATAAAATTTGATTTGATCATTCAGGATAATTTAAGGTTAAAAAAAAAATTCTTAAGGTTCCTGTGGGATCCTTTAAGATAACATAGGGTTAAAAAATAACCTTAAGGTTAATTTAAGAACCTATAGTCTGCCGTCAGTTCGTTGTTGAACCTTTGTAGACTTAAGCAGTGCTTTGAAGAACCCTTTCCAAAAGAGGGGTTCATTTTGGAACCATCAGTGTGCTCGTGAATAAAGGGCGCTGGTGCATATTTAAGTGATAATGCCCTCGAAGCCGGTGTTTGGAGGATATATTGGTTTGTCTCTGGCGGCCAACCGTGCCAATATATCCTCCAACGTCTTCAAGGGCATTATCACATTTATACAACGGGTTACCAACATATTACAATAATGATTGACATATTTTCATTAAAAATATATATTTTCATGAATTTATTCATACTACTGTATTTCATCCTTCCACAAAATATAGTCCCGACACAAATCTAGGCTTGCTACCCAAGCCAGCTGGTCATTGGTTCTATCGGTTCGGTCAACAGAGTATTTTTTTCTGTTTCTATGGACGTTCGTTCGAAATGTTCCATTGCCATACTGGCTGGCAATGTTCTTATCCCTTGCTTGCCAACTACCGCTAACTTACAGTCGCATAAAAAAAAATTGCTAGCATAACAACAAGGTAGGTACATTTTCATTTCTTTAAGCTGTTTTCTAGTGACGTATGTTTTTATAAAAATATATATATAAATATATGTTTTATTTGTACTTCTACCCCTTTTTCTCCCCAATTTCATGCTATGCAATTGGTAGTTACAGTCTCGTCTCATCGCTGAAACTCCTGTACGGACTCGGGAGAGGCAAAGGTCAAGAGCCGTGCGTCCTCCGAAACACAACCCTGCACTGCTTCTTGACACAATGCCCACTTTAACACCGAAGCCAGCCGTACCAATGTGTTGGAGGAAACACCGTACACCTGGCTAACGTGTCAGCGTGCATTGCGCCCGGCCCGCCACAGTAGTCGCTAGAGCACGATAGGACAAGAACATCCCTGCCGGCCAAACCCTCCCCTAACCCGGACGACTTTGGGCCAATTGTTCACCGCCCCATGTGTCTCCCGGTCACGGCCGGCTGCGACAGAGTCTTGACTCAAACCAGGATCTCTAGTGGCACAGCTAGCACTGCGATGCAGTGCCTTAGACTACTGTGCCATTCGGGAGGCCCCCTAGTGATATTTATCTGGATACATCCATAACAATGAGCTGAGGTGCGATTTCGCCTGGCATAGAAAATGTGCTCACTTGTCAGTACACTGTTGTTCAGAGGAGCTAGCCAACAACACAGCTAACACAATCACTTCAAACTGAAGCTGGATGTATATATCCATAAAAATGATGCCAGCTGATTCATGATTTTGACTGGCTGAGAAACGCTGTCTGCCTGTCGGTCTAAAAGAAATGTGAGACAATGTCTAGATGCTTTTTACAGTGGAGATCAAGTTTATAAATTGCTTGGCTGGGCTAATGAGACAGTGGATTGTGCAGTCAGATGAGAATTTGACAGTACATCCAATCTGGCTCATCCAATCTGCCTCACAACTGCAGACCACATATAACCACGCAAGCCCAGGACCTCCACATCCGGCTTCTTCACCTGCAGGATCATCTATGACCAGCCACCTGGGCAGCTGATGAAACTGAGGAGTATTTCTGTCTTTAATAAATCTATTTTTTGGTGAAAAACTTAATCTGATTCCCTCAGCCTGGCTCCCCAGTGGGTGGGCCTGGCTCCCCAGTGGGTGGGCCTGGCTCCCAAGTGGGTGGGCCTATGCCCTCCCAGGACCACCCATGGCTGCGCCCCTGGCCAGTCATGTGAAATCCATAGATTAGGGCCTAATACATTTATTTCAATTGACTGACTTCCTTAAAATTGTTTGGTTGGGCTAATGAGACAGTGGATTGTGCAGTCAGATGGAACAGAGTAAATAGGCATTTTAACGTCATAGATTTAGCTGGTGGTAACTTGTGGAATAGACACCGGCTGAAATGTGGTTTTAACTCATCTATATTCAGGATTAAACCCCCATTGTATGAAATTAATATTGCAAACAAATTGGTCAAAAGACAACTGAAAGCGGGAAGCATGCGGATGGTTGAAGAGATGTGACAGATAAGAGATGACTTGCAGAAAATTGACGTGAAAGTTGAGTGAACCTAGCTATTTGCTAGCTAAGATAATACTTAATAAAACTGCTAAAGTAATGTACTCGTCGTATTTCATCATCTAGCCATGCTAAATAGCCTGTAATGTTATCTGGTAATTGTTGTTTAAGTGTTGGTACGTTTTAGCTAACATTAGCTAGCTAGTAAAGTTACTCAATATTGAGAAATGTTAGTCCTCATTTCAACCCATGATACACTCCCCCTCCCTTTAGTACCTGGCTTATCATGGCCCTGTCCAGTTAAATAGTGGAAAGTTCAGGAGCTGTGAGTTCTGATACAGCAATGCATCACCCTACATGAATAGGTAAGACACACACACACACAGACGGCCCAATGAAGGTTATGTTAAATTTGAGAAAAAGAAGAATCCATAAAACAGATCTGACATGCATTGAATACTCATGTTGTTTATGTTGTGTTTGTGTCTAATTGATGTCTTTCAGGTTGGTGTATTGGGGTGGCCTGTTCTGTCCTCTGTATTTCAGACCAAGGCAAGACAATGTTTAAAGCTTACCATGGATCTACAAACATGTTAGCCTCTATAACATCTTTGGATGTATTTGCAGTGTGATCATTGTGTGTTCTGTGTAATTCTTTTGTATTTTCCTATGCTAACTGAATGGTGAACGAATGTATTTACAGTCAATCAATCAATCAATACAGTGTGATCATTGTGTGTTCTGTGGAATTCCTTTGTCTTTTCTGAATGGTGAATGTCTGGTGTCATTGTGTCTTCTTGTTGTTTGTGAGAAGAGAAGTTGTTTCTTAGGGGAAGGGAAATGTTTCTTTCACATTCTGTATATACTAACCAAATTAATCTCCAGTTTAAGAACTGGGATAAGCTGCAAATCTCATTGTGGGGTAGGCCACGTTATAAATATGGTTATAGCTCCTAAACTGAATTACGTTATCAGCATGTTTCATTGTCCATACCTGCCTTCACCTTTAACACCATAGACAAAATGATTACTCAGTTTATTTGGACTAGTAAAAGGGCAATAATTAACCTAGCTAGATTACAGGCAAGAGTTTAGAAGGGAGGATTAAACTGTAATTTATACTGAACAAGAATATAAACACAATGTAAAGTGTTGATCCCATGTTTCATGAGCTGAAATAAAAAATGCCCAGAAATGTTGTATATGCAAAAAAAGCTTAGTTCTCCCAAATGTTTTGCATAAGTTTGTTTACATTTGTTTACATCCCTCTTAGTGAACATTTCTCCTATGCTAAGATAATCATTCCACCTGACAGGTGTGGTATATTAAGAAGCTGATTAAACAGCATGATCATTAGTAAAGTGCACCTTGTGCTGGTGACAATAAAAGTTTTGTCATACAACACAATGCCACCGATGTCTCAAGTTTTGAGGGAGCATGCAATTGGCATGATGACTGCAGGAATGTCCACCAAAGCTGTTTCATATAATGTAATGTTAATTTCTCAACCATAAGCCACCTCTAACATTGTTTTAGAGAATTTGACAGTACATCCAATCTGCCTCATAACTGCAGACCACATATAACCACGCAAGCCCAGGACCTCCACATCCAGCTTCTTCACCTGCAGGATCATCTATGACCAGCCACCTGGACAGCTGATGAAACTGAGGAGTATTTCTGTCTGTAATAAAGCTCTTTTATGGTGAAAAACTTATTCTGATTCCCTCTGCCTGGCTCCCCAGTGGGTGGGCCTGGCTCCCAAGTGGGTGGGCCTATGCCCTCCCAGGACCACCCATGGCCAGTCATGTGAAATCCATAGATTAGGGCCTAATACATTTATTTCAATTGACTGACTTCCTTAAATGAACTGTAACTCAGTAAAATCGTTGAAATTGTTGAATGTTGCATTTATATTTTTGTTCATTATATATCAAGAAGCCTTTAACTGACCAAATATGCTCACTCTCTTTATTGACAACTTTAATAGGCCACTTTGGGTTGACATATAACAATAACTTAATGCCCAATTTGGAGCATCATATTATCTGAGTCAACACTTAAATATGGAACTGCAGAATCCCATAATGTCCCATACTTAGAAATATGGCGTCAGATAAATAAGAGAGAGACATCTTCACCAGCTCTGCTTCGTTATAGAGCAACCATCAATAAATATTAGAAGGACAGGTGGTTTTCTAGAAAGAGTGGTATGGGTTTTGTTTTATCCTCCACACTAATGCACTTCACTTTTGCTTTTAGTGTCAACTTGAATTTGACTGTGGCTGTGGAAGACTGGTTCCTTGATGATGTCTGGAATGATCTCTGATTCCATCCCGTCATGCCAAGGTTCACAATCTGTCTGAAGAATGCCAACTCTATTCAATTGTCCACTTTGCAACAAACATACTTTCTCTGTGTCCAGACTACTCACATATTGGCCTCTATCACCAGCACAAACTAAATTGCATAATTACCTGTGGATTTAATAGGTGCTGGAAAACATATACAGTGCATTGGGAAAGTATGCAGACCCCTTCCCTTTTTCCACATTTTGTTATGTTACAGCCTTATTCAAAAATTGATTAAATTAATTGTTTTCCTTATCAATCTACACACAATACTCCATAATGACAAAGCAAAAACAAAGCAAAAACACCTCAGGGAGGTGACCAAGAACCTCCTTGGTCACTCTGACAGAGCTCCAGAGTTCCTCTGTGGAGATGGGAGAACCTTCCCGAAGGACAACCATCTCTGCAGCACTCCACCAATCAGGCCTTGATGGTAGAGTGGCCAGACAGAAGCCACTCCTCAGTAATAGGTACATGACAGCCTGCTTGGAGTTTACCAAAAGGCACCTAAAGGACTCTCAGACCATGAGAAACAAGATTCTCTGGTCTGATGAAACCAAGATTGAACTCTTTGGCCTGAATGCCAAGTGTCACGTCTGGAGGAAACCTGGCACCATCCCTACGGTGAAGCGCGGTGGTGGCAGTATCATGCTGTGAGGATGTTTTTCAGCAGCAGGGACTGGGGGACTAGTCAGGATCAAGGGAAAGATGAACAGAGCAAAGTACAGAGAGATCCTTGATGAAAACCTGCTCCAGAGTGCCCAGGACCTTAGACTGGAGCGAAGGTTCACCTTCCAACAGTAGGTTCACCTTCCAACAGTAGGTTCACCTTCCAACAGTTCGCAACATGTAAAGTGTTGGTCCCATGTTTCATGAGCTGAAAGAAAATATCCCAGAAATGTTCAACGACTCTAAGCACACAGGAAAGACAATGCAGGAGTATCTTCGGGACAAGTCTCTGAATGTCCTTGATTGGCCCGGACTTGAATCCAATGTAACATCTCTGGAGAGACCTGAAAATAGCTGTGCAGCGACGCTCCCCATCCAACCTGTGGTCCTTCTGTAGCTCAGTTGGTAGAGCATGGTGCTTGTAACGCCAGGTTAGTGGGTTCGATTCCCGGGACCACCCATACTTAGAATGTATGCACACATGACTGTAAGTCGCTTTGGATAAAAGCGTCTGCTAAATGGCATATATTATTATATTATTATTATTATTATATTATTATTATTATTAACCTGACAGAGCTTGAGAGAATCTGCAGAGAAGAATGAGAGAAACTCCCCAAATACAGGTATGCCAAGCTTGTAGCGTCATACCCAAGAAGACTCAATGCTGTAATTGCTGCCAAAGGTGCTTCAACAAAGTACTGAGTAAAAGGTCTGAATACTTATGCTAATGTGATATTTCCGTTTTTTTTCTTTTTAATACATTTGCAAAATTTCTAAAAACCTGTTTTTGCTTTGTCATTATGGGGTATTGTGTGTTGATTGATGAGGGGATATAAAAAAAATCAATTTTAGAATAAGGCTGTAATTTAACAAGATGTGGAAAAAGTCTAGGGGTCTGAATACTTTGTAGATGTTTCATCACCTATCGGTCACACATCTACCTGTCACGCCTGCTCCCGCTCTCCCTCTCAGGCTGCCCTTCATTGCGCACACCTGTCACCATCATTCCGCATTAGCACTCACTGGACTCAACTGGACTCCTTCACTTTGTTGATTACCTTCCCTATTTCTGTCTGCTTCCACTTTTGTTCCCTGTGTCAGCATTAATGTCATTATGTGTTCATGTCCAGACGCTGTCCTGTTTTATGTCCGTTGTTTATTAAATGCTCACTCCCTGTACCTGCTTCCTGTCTACCAGCGTAGAGCCTTACACTACCGAAACCACAGAGATCAACACTTAGCAGCTAATAGAAGGTCTCAAAAAGAATATCTGTATTTTTATTTAGAAAATCAGGGAAGAACACTGCCTCCCAGCTACGATACATAATAGCATTGTTGAAGACCACAGAACAATTTTTGATACATTTATGACACACTACAGTGATGCCCTCAGGTTTCACCTTACAAATTAGCAAATACATGTGGATGAAGATGGCGATCTCAGGGACTAGCTAGTATTTGAGGGATGCATTAGATGCATAAGCTCTGAGTGGGTACTGGAGCATTACTGTGTGAAATAATTGGGCATGGTCAGGCGAAGTGTCACAACTCCTACCGAAGGTGGCTCCCCTTCCTGTTCGGGTGGCGCTCGGCGGTCGTCGTCTCCGGCCTACTAGCTGCCACTGATCCCTTTTCTCCTTTCTGTTTATTGGTTTCACCTGTTTTGTGTGTAGGCTGATTAGTCGGGCTATGTTAACCAGTAGGCCCGCCTGCTCTTTGTGAGGGATTGTTTTGTGTGTAGGCTGATTAGTCGGGCTATGTTAACCTGTAGGCCCGCCTGCTCTTTGTGTGGGATTGTTTTGTGTGTAGGCTGATTAGTCGGGCTATGTTAACCAGTAGGCCCGCCTGCTCTTTGTGAGGGATTGTTTTGTGTGTAGGCTGATTAGTCGGGCTATGTTAACCAGTAGGCCCGCCTGCTCTTTGTGAGGGATTGTTTTGTGTGTAGGCTGATTAGTCGGGCTATGTTAACCAGTAGGCCCGCCTGCTCTTTGTGAGGGATTGTTTTGTGTGTAGGCTGATTAGTCGGGCTATGTTAACCAGTAGGCCCGCCTGCTCTTTGTGAGGGATTGTTTTGTGTGTAGGCTGATTAGTCGGGCTATGTTAACCTGTAGGCCCGCCTGCTCTTTGTGCGGGATTGTTTTGTGTGTAGGCTGATTAGTCGGGCTATGTTAACCTGTAGGCCCGCCTGCTCTTTGTGAGGGATTGTTTTGTGTGTAGGCTGATTAGTCGGGCTATGTTAACCAGTAGGCCCGCCTGCTCTTTGTGAGGGATTGTTTTGTGTGTAGGCTGATTAGTCGGGCTATGTTAACCTGTAGGCCCGCCTGCTCTTTGTGCGGGATTGTTTTGTGTGTAGGCTGATTAGTCGGGCTATGTTAACCAGTAGGCCCGCCTGCTCTTTGTGCGGGATTGTTTTGTGTGTAGGCTGATTAGTCGGGCTATGTTAACCAGTAGGCCCGCCTGCTCTTTGTGCGGGATTGTTTTGTGTGTAGGCTGATTAGTCGGGCTATGTTAACCAGTAGGCCCGCCTGCTCTTTGTGAGGGATTGTTTTGTGTGTAGGCTGATTAGTCGGGCTATGTTAACCAGTAGGCCCGCCTGCTCTTTGTGCGGGATTGTTTTGTGTGTAGGCTGATTAGTCGGGCTATGTTAACCAGTAGGCCCGCCTGCTCTTTGTGCGGGATTGTTTTGTGTGTAGGCTGATTAGTCGGGCTATGTTAACCAGTAGGCCCGCCTGCTCTTTGTGCGGATTGTTTTGTGTGTAGGCTGATTAGTCGGGCTATGTTAACCAGTAGGCCCGCCTGCTCTTTGTGAGGGATTGTTTTGTGTGTAGGCTGATTAGTCGGGCTATGTTAACCAGTAGGCCCGCCTGCTCTTTGTGAGGGATTGTTTTGTGTGTAGGCTGATTAGTCGGGCTATGTTAACCTGTAGGCCCGCCTGCTCTTTGTGCGGGATTGTTTTGTGTGTAGGCTGATTAGTCGGGCTATGTTAACCAGTAGGCCCGCCTGCTCTTTGTGCGGGATTGTTTTGTGTGTAGGCTGATTAGTCGGGCTATGTTAACCAGTAGGCCCGCCTGCTCTTTGTGAGGGATTGTTTTGTGTGTAGGCTGATTAGTCGGGCTATGTTAACCAGTAGGCCCGCCTGCTCTTTGTGAGGGATTGTTTTGTGTGTAGGCTGATTAGTCGGGCTATGTTAACCTGTAGGCCCGTCTGCTCTTTGTGAGGGATTGTTTTGTGTGTAGGCTGATTAGTCGGGCTATGTTAACCTGTAGGCCCGCCTGCTCTTTGTGAGGGATTGTTTTGTGTGTAGGCTGATTAGTCGGGCTATGTTAACCAGTAGGCCCGCCTGCTCTTTGTGAGGGATTGTTTTGTGTGTAGGCTGATTAGTCGGGCTATGTTAACCTGTAGGCCCGCCTGCTCTTTGTGAGGGATTGTTTTGTGTGTAGGCTGATTAGTCGGGCTATGTTAACCAGTAGGCCCGCCTGCTCTTTGTGAGGGATTGTTTTGTGTGTAGGCTGATTAGTCGGGCTATGTTAACCAGTAGGCCCGCCTGCTCTTTGTGAGGGATTGTTTTGTGTGTAGGCTGATTAGTCGGGCTATGTTAACCAGTAGGCCCGCCTGCTCTTTGTGAGGGATTGTTTTGTGTGTAGGCTGATTAGTCGGGCTATGTTAACCAGTAGGCCCGCCTGCTCTTTGTGCGGATTGTTTTGTGTGTAGGCTGATTAGTCGGGCTATGTTAACCAGTAGGCCCGCCTGCTCTTTGTGAGGGATTGTTTTGTGTGTAGGCTGATTAGTCGGGCTATGTTAACCTGTAGGCCCGCCTGCTCTTTGTGCGGGATTGTTTTGTGTGTAGGCTGATTAGTCGGGCTATGTTAACCAGTAGGCCCGCCTGCTCTTTGTGCGGGATTGTTTTGTGTGTAGGCTGATTAGTCGGGCTATGTTAACCAGTAGGCCCGCCTGCTCTTTGTGCGGGATTGTTTTGTGTGTAGGCTGATTAGTCGGGCTATGTTAACCAGTAGGCCCGCCTGCTCTTTGTGAGGGATTGTTTTGTGTGTAGGCTGATTAGTCGGGCTATGTTAACCTGTAGGCCCGTCTGCTCTTTGTGAGGGATTGTTTTGTGTGTAGGCTGATTAGTCGGGCTATGTTAACCTGTAGGCCCGCCTGCTCTTTGTGAGGGATTGTTTTGTGTGTAGGCTGATTAGTCGGGCTATGTTAACCAGTAGGCCCGCCTGCTCTTTGTGAGGGATTGTTTTGTGTGTAGGCTGATTAGTCGGGCTATGTTAACCTGTAGGCCCGCCTGCTCTTTGTGAGGGATTGTTTTGTGTGTAGGCTGATTAGTCGGGCTATGTTAACCAGTAGGCCCGCCTGCTCTTTGTGAGGGATTGTTTTGTGTGTAGGCTGATTAGTCGGGCTATGTTAACCAGTAGGCCCGCCTGCTCTTTGTGAGGGATTGTTTTGTGTGTAGGCTGATTAGTCGGGCTATGTTAACCAGTAGGCCCGTCTGCTCTTTGTGAGGGATTGTTTTGTGTGTAGGCTGATTAGTCGGGCTATGTTAACCAGTAGGCCCGCCTGCTCTTTGTGAGGGATTGTTTTGTGTGTAGGCTGATTAGTCGGGCTATGTTAACCTGTAGGCCCGCCTGCTCTTTGTGAGGGATTGTTTTGTGTGTAGGCTGATTAGTCGGGCTATGTTAACCAGTAGGCCCGCCTGCTCTTTGTGAGGGATTGTTTTGTGTGTAGGCTGATTAGTCGGGCTATGTTAACCAGTAGGCCCGCCTGCTCTTTGTGAGGGATTGTTTTGTGTGTAGGCTGATTAGTCGGGCTATGTTAACCTGTAGGCCCGCCTGCTCTTTGTGAGGGATTGTTTTGTGTGTAGGCTGATTAGTCGGGCTATGTTAACCAGTAGGCCCGCCTGCTCTTTGTGAGGGATTGTTTTGTGTGTAGGCTGATTAGTCGGGCTATGTTAACCAGTAGGCCCGCCTGCTCTTTGTGAGGGATTGTTTTGTGTGTAGGCTGATTAGTCGGGCTATGTTAACCAGTAGGCCCGCCTGCTCTTTGTGAGGGATTGTTTTGTGTGTAGGCTGATTAGTCGGGCTATGTTAACCAGTAGGCCCGCCTGCTCTTTGTGAGGGATTGTTTTGTGTGTAGGCTGATTAGTCGGGCTATGTTAACCAGTAGGCCCGCCTGCTCTTTGTGAGGGATTGTTTTGTGTGTAGGCTGATTAGTCGGGCTATGTTAACCAGTAGGCCCGCCTGCTCTTTGTGAGGGATTGTTTTGTGTGTAGGCTGATTAGTCGGGCTATGTTAACCAGTAGGCCCGCCTGCTCTTTGTGAGGGATTGTTTTGTGTGTAGGCTGATTAGTCGGGCTATGTTAACCTGTAGGCCCGCCTGCTCTTTGTGAGGGATTGTTTTGTGTGTAGGCTGATTAGTCGGGCTATGTTAACCAGTAGGCCCGCCTGCTCTTTGTGAGGGATTGTTTTGTGTGTAGGCTGATTAGTCGGGCTATGTTAACCAGTAGGCCCGCCTGCTCTTTGTGAGGGATTGTTTTGTGTGTAGGCTGATTAGTCGGGCTATGTTAACCTGTAGGCCCGCCTGCTCTTTGTGAGGGATTGTTTTGTGTGTAGGCTGATTAGTCGGGCTATGTTAACCAGTAGGCCCGCCTGCTCTTTGTGAGGGATTGTTTTGTGTGTAGGCTGATTAGTCGGGCTATGTTAACCAGTAGGCCCGCCTGCTCTTTGTGAGGGATTGTTTTGTGTGTAGGCTGATTAGTCGGGCTATGTTAACCAGTAGGCCCGCCTGCTCTTTGTGAGGGATTGTTTTGTGTGTAGGCTGATTAGTCGGGCTATGTTAACCTGTAGGCCCGCCTGCTCTTTGTGAGGGATTGTTTTGTGTGTAGGCTGATTAGTCGGGCTATGTTAACCAGTAGGCCCGCCTGCTCTTTGTGAGGGATTGTTTTGTGTGTAGGCTGATTAGTCGGGCTATGTTAACCAGTAGGCCCGCCTGCTCTTTGTGAGGGATTGTTTTGTGTGTAGGCTGATTAGTCGGGCTATGTTAACCAGTAGGCCCGCCTGCTCTTTGTGAGGGATTGTTTTGTGTGTAGGCTGATTAGTCGGGCTATGTTAACCAGTAGGCCCGCCTGCTCTTTGTGAGGGATTGTTTTGTGTGTAGGCTGATTAGTCGGGCTATGTTAACCAGTAGGCCCGCCTGCTCTTTGTGAGGGATTGTTTTGTGTGTAGGCTGATTAGTCGGGCTATGTTAACCAGTAGGCCCGCCTGCTCTTTGTGAGGGATTGTTTTGTGTGTAGGCTGATTAGTCGGGCTATGTTAACCAGTAGGCCCGCCTGCTCTTTGTGCGGGATTGTTTTGTGTGTAGGCTGATTAGTCGGGCTATGTTAACCAGTAGGCCCGCCTGCTCTTTGTGAGGGATTGTTTTGTGTGTAGGCTGATTAGTCGGGCTATGTTAACCAGTAGGCCCGCCTGCTCTTTGTGCGGGATTGTTTTGTGTGTAGGCTGATTAGTCGGGCTATGTTAACCAGTAGGCCCGCCTGCTCTTTGTGCGGGATTGTTTTGTGTGTAGGCTGATTAGTCGGGCTATGTTAACCAGTAGGCCCGTCTGCTCTTTGTGAGGGATTGTTTTGTGTGTAGGCTGATTAGTCGGGCTATGTTAACCAGTAGGCCCGCCTGCTCTTTGTGAGGGATTGTTTTGTGTGTAGGCTGATTAGTCGGGCTATGTTAACCAGTAGGCCCGCCTGCTCTTTGTGAGGGATTGTTTTGTGTGTAGGCTGATTAGTCGGGCTATGTTAACCAGTAGGCCCGCCTGCTCTTTGTGCGGGATTGTTTTGTGTGTAGGCTGATTAGTCGGGCTATGTTAACCAGTAGGCCCGCCTGCTCTTTGTGAGGGATTGTTTTGTGTGTAGGCTGATTAGTCGGGCTATGTTAACCAGTAGGCCCGCCTGCTCTTTGTGCGGGATTGTTTTGTGTGTAGGCTGATTAGTCGGGCTATGTTAACCAGTAGGCCCGCCTGCTCTTTGTGCGGGATTGTTTTGTGTGTAGGCTGATTAGTCGGGCTATGTTAACCAGTAGGCCCGCCTGCTCTTTGTGCGGATTGTTTTGTGTGTAGGCTGATTAGTCGGGCTATGTTAACCAGTAGGCCCGCCTGCTCTTTGTGCGGGATTGTTTTGTGTGTAGGCTGATTAGTCGGGCTATGTTAACCAGTAGGCCCGCCTGCTCTTTGTGCGGGATTGTTTTGTGTGTAGGCTGATTAGTCGGGCTATGTTAACCAGTAGGCCCGCCTGCTCTTTGTGCGGGATTGTTTTGTGTGTAGGCTGATTAGTCGGGCTATGTTAACCAGTAGGCCCGCCTGCTCTTTGTGCGGATTGTTTTGTGTTGCTCTGAGCACGTTCGATGTTGGCGTGTTTCGTTCTTGGGTTTTTTTCCGGACTGTTTGAGTCCCCGTGTTTGGGGCATTTGTTTTGTGTGCGCCCTGTGTTTCGTGGGGTGGCTTATGTTCGCCGTGTGTGCAATAAATAGCACTACCCTGTACTCTCTGCTTCCTGTGCCTGACTTCACACCCACTACTCCCAGAGTGTTACACCAAGTGAAGTACCCCTGAGCAACAAAGGGGGTTATAAAACAAGGTCATTTGAATACATCCCATTGGTCAGCATACTGCAAAAATAGCAAGTAATGAAGAGGTCTGGACCACCTTGAATCAAGACCAAAAGCCACATCATGATGAGATTCTAGAAGACTTTACAGACGGTGAATTGTTCAAATCCCAACCTAACAAAGCAGAGCCTCCGTCTGCAGTTTTACGTAGATGAATTGAAAGTTGTCAATCCACTGGGTTCTAAAAAAAGCAAGCACAAATTGACCACTGTGTACTTTAGATTAGGAAATCTTGACCACAAGGATACTCCCCAACTCCAGAATATATACCTCGCCACATTGGTTCATCACCGCCTCATTCGAATACAAGTCACCACTTACTAAGAAGCATTGGAGCATTTGATACGTGACATCCAGGAATTGGAAGCACTGGGTGTAAAGTTAACATGCAATGGTGAAAACAAAACCTTCTGAATAACAATCACAACAGTCTCAGCAGACAATCTCTCCTCACGCAGGGTTGCGAAAAAACGTTTCCTCTGGTCGCATTTGTCGCTTCCAGACATTGCATCGATGTATTGGCATCAAAAAAGCCTGTTGCTTCTCTCAGCTGAATCACGTGCCATCTCCCATTATGTATCTGTTTCCACCAGACGTCATACATAACATTCACGAGGGCATCATACCCACATTGCTCAGACTGGTGTTAATTACTCTTCACAATTACTCTTGTCCAGATCAACAATGAGATTGAGAACTTGTCTTATGGCAACGAGATGTGTATTCTAAACCTGCTCCACTATCCGAGAGAGTCCAAAGGAAGAATGGCCATCTATCAGGAAGTTCATCAGAACAATTTGCACGTTTTCGTTTACTCCCCAAAATGATTGGTAGTCAAATACAAAATGGCAGTGCTTGGAATCTGTCACGTTCTGTCCATCGTTCGTATGTGTTTTCCTTGTTTTAGTGTTGGTCAGGACGTGAGCTGGGTGGGCATTCTATGTTGTGTGTCTGGTTTGTCTATTTCTATGTTTGGCCTGATATGGTTCTCAATCAGAGGCAGGTGTTAGTCATTGTCTCTGATTGGGAACCATATTTAGGTAGCCTGTTTTGTGTTGGGTTTTGTGGGTGATTGTTCCTGTCTCTGTGTTTTGCACCAGATAGGGCTGTTTTTGGTTTTCCACGTTTATTGTTTTGTAGTGTTCATGTTTATCCATTTTTATTAAACATGAGTCAATATAACCACGCTGCGTTTTGGTCCTCCTCTACTTCACTACAGGAAAACCCTGACAGAATCTCTACCTCCTGTTTCGAGTGGTATCTGATGTCATCTTGGCCAGCGTTTTAAGAAGATCCTAGATCCCATATCTGGCAGAAAAAAAATCACTGAATTTCAAGCTCTCTTCCAGGGAAGACAATCGCAAAGATGCACTACCTCGTCCACTACCCTAGCCTGCTATGGACCTTTGATGCACTACCTCGTCCACTACCCTAGCCTGCTATGGACCTTTGATGCACTACCTCGTCCACTACCCTAGCCTGCTATGGACCTTTGATGCACTACCTCGTCCACTACCCTAGCCTGCTATTGACCTTTGATGCACTACCTCGTCCACTACCCTAGCCTGCTATTGACCTTTGATGCACTACCTCGTCCACTACCCTAGCCTGCTATGGACCTTTGATGCACTACCTCGTCCACTACCCTAGCCTGCTATGGACCTTTGATGCACTACCTCGTCCACTACCCTAGCCTGCTATTGACCTTTGATGCACTACCTCGTCCACTACCCTAGCCTGCTATGGACCTTTGATGCACTACCTCGTCCACTACCCTAGCCTGCTATGGACCTTTGATGCACTACCTCGTCCACTACCCTAGCCTGCTATGGACCTTTGATGCACTACCTCGTCCACTACCCTAGCCTGCTATGGACCTTTGATGCACTACCTCGTCCACTACCCTAGCCTGCTATGGACCTTTGATGCACTACCTCGTCCACTACCCTAGCCTGCTATGGACCTTTGATGCACTACCTCGTCCACTACCCTAGCCTGCTATGGACCTTTGATGCACTACCTCGTCCACTACCCTAGCCTGCTATGGACCTTTGATGCACTACCTCGTCCACTACCCTAGCCTGCTATGGACCTTTGATGCACTACATCGTCCACTACCCTAGCCTGCTATGGACCTTTGATGCACTACCTCGTCCACTACCCTAGCCTGCTATGGACCTTTGATGCACTACCTCGTCCACTACCCTAGCCTGCTATTGACCTTTGATGCACTACCTCGTCCACTACCCTAGCCTGCTATGGACCTTTGATGCACTACCTCGTCCACTACCCTAGCCTGCTATGGACCTTTGATGCACCAGTCCTCCATGCGATTTGAAGCGAAACACCAGTATTTCAAGAGGCTCTTAGCAGTTGTGGAAAACCTTAAAAATACAATGAAGACCCTGGCTAAAAGACATTAGCTCAGACAATGCTGGGAGCAAACCAACAACAACTGCCTTGGCAACAACAACACACTGTATGGACCAATAGACTTCTAACTGAGACGTCCCACTGCATGCACTTCCAAACTCTGCCCATGTAGTGTTAAGTGCCAGATTCGGAGAAACCATCAGAGCAAAATGTGTCACCAAGACAATGTCCATTGCAGTGAACAACGAGCGGTACAATGTAGGAGACTATCTGGTTATCGACACTCATTCAGAATGGACAAGTGTGGACCTGATCCTACAACAGCACTCTGAGATGCTTTGTGAATAAAGGACATTTAGCCTTTTTCTATAGACTTTGATCGTGTTTGATGCTGTATGTATCAACATTTGATGATATTTATATTTGAGTTTCAGATTGAGATTGGTGAGGATTCCTTCAGTCAAGAGTTACATGTTGAACAGATGCAGGTGGACTGCCAAGAAAAGAGACCGAACATAAGTTCCCTACAAGACTAAATGAAAAGGAATGAAAAAGGAAGTTTTTATGAAACAAGGTACCAAGGATATCTTAAAACTGTGCCCAGCACTCCATTTGTCAGCCATTGTAGAAAGAAATTGTAAAAAACACAACTAATGTAGAATAGCCAAGAACTGTCATCTGAATCTAAGATATATTAATAATGCATTATAAACAAATAGACTTTCAGATTTTCTCAGAGATGAGAAGCAAATTCGGTATGGATGTGGACAAACATTCTGTCCGGATTTGACCCAATGGCCGCCAAAATCATTGCAGAGGGGGGTGTGCCGTGGAGTTGCTGAATCTCTACAATAATGCAGCTGTTCTAATTCTATTGATTCTAATCCAGCCATTTTATTACACACCCCATTACACAGGTCTGAAGGTCACTGCAGCAATTTTATTACACACCCTATTACACAGGCCTGAAGGTCACTGCAGCCATTTTATTACACACCCTATTACACAGGCCTGAAGGTCACTGCAGCCATTTTATTACACACCCTATTACACAGGCCTGAAGGTCACTGCAGCCATTTTATTACACACCCTATTACACAGGTCTGAAGGTCACTGCAGCCATTTTATTACACACCCTATGACACAGGTCTGAAGGTCACTGCAGCCATTTTATTACACACCCTATTACACAGGCCTGAAGGTCACTGCAGCCATTTTATTACACACCCTATTACACAGGTCTGAAGGTCACTGCAGCCATTTTATTACACACCCTATGACACAGGTCTGAAGGTCACTGCAGCCATTTTATTACACACCCTATTACACAGGTCTGAAGGTCACTGCAGCCATTTTATTACACACCCTATTACACAGGTCTGAAGGTCACTGCAGCCATTTTATTACACAGGTCTGAAGGTCACTGCAGCCATTTTATTACACACCCTATTACACAGGTCTGAAGGTCACTGCAGCCATTTTATTACACAGGTCTGAAGGTCACTGCAGCAATTTTATTACACACCCTATTACACAGGACTGAAGGTCACTGCAGCCATTTTATTACACAGGTCTGAAGGTCACTGCAGCAATTTTATTACACACCCTATTACACAGGTCTGAAGGTCACTGCAGCCATTTTATTACACAGGTCTGAAGGTCACTGCAGCAATTTTATTACACACCCTATTACACAGGTCTGAAGGTCACTGCAGCCATTTTATTACACACCCTATTACACAGGTCTGAAGGTCACTGCAGCCATTTTATTACACAGGTCTGAAGGTCACTGCAGCCATTTTATTACACACCCTATTACACAGGTCTGAAGGTCACTGCAGCCATTTTATTACACAGGTCTGAAGGTCACTGCAGCCATTTTATTACACACTCTATTACACAGGTCTGAAGGTCACTGCAGCCATTTTATTACACACTCTATTACACAGGTCTGAAGGTCACTGCAGCCATTTTATTACACACCCTATTACACAGGTCTGAAGGTCACTGCAGCCATTTTATTACACACTCTATTACACAGCTCTAAAGGTCACTGCAGCCATTTTATTACACACCCTATTACACAGGTCTGAAGGTCACTGCAGCCATTTTGCTCCTCCCCTACCTCTTCAAAGAAGATCCAAGTGGGCTGTACGTCACAGACAGGGTATGTATTTCAGACAAATAAATACATGCAAAGTTAGTAGTAATGTGTGAGGTGTGATGTGCTCAGTTGTTAACTTACTGTTTGAAATATGATTGAGTAACCTTCATCATGAGAGCCACATTCAACTCTTCCTGGATGTGGAGGAGCTACTCACTGAAGAGCTGGAGGACATCTCCATGGGATTGGGAGTGGCAATGGGGGGTCCATTTCCTTTTTAATATTGAGTATGCAGCATCATTAAAAAGCACTACGCTGTTCATTCAGAAATGTGTTCTGGGAATTGATGAGGGAAACTTTTTGCTGTAGAGAGGGATAAGGGAGACCAGAGATTTCTGTGAAGTCTGCAAGTGAGATTTCTGGGACTTTTAAAGTTAATAAAATGAATTTGTGACTTTACAAGTTCACCACTCAATGTTATTTGTATTACTATTGTTAATAGTATTATTGTTATTGTTCATAATGGAATACATGGGACATAAAAGTTTCCTACGGGAACCTTAACACCCTAAAAGGTTATTTGAGGAGCATTTTTAAAAGATTCCTTGGGGAAAAGGTTCCTGAAAGCAAAGAGAGTTCCAAACCTCTCTGCCAATGGGCGAATTCGATTATAGACCGGACACCGGTCTGTGGCCTGTACATGTTGTCAACAAGGCAGCATGTTGCATCATCCAGAAACGCACATCTCTTTTCTACAAAATACATGTTCGATTTTTATTAAAAGCTATTACTTTTGCATGTGAAAACACATAATCCCACTCATTACCTTTAGTACTTAACCAGGTCACATTTGTTTTGTGCAGACTTCGCAGTGGGCTTTGAACTGGGCACCTGCCTCATGCCTGGGAGGAAGCCCGGTTTCAAAACTAATCCAATCAATTTTCACCCGGTGCAAAACACGCATACTGTCACGATATCCACTGAAGGTGGATCCTCTCCCTGTTCGTGCGGTGCTCGGCGATCCATTTTTTTTATTTTCGTTTGTGTCTGTCTGTTTTTTCTTTACACCTGTGTCCTATTATTTATTAACCTACGCTGCCTGCTATTATGTGTGCGGGATTATTTGCTGTTATTATTTGCTGTTGTTGCTATGTTAGGGGTGCGTGTTTGCGCCACGGGATTTTCTTTTAGGAGTAGAGGTTTCTCCTCCGTGTGTTGCGTTTATTCCCTGTGTGTGGCGACTTCGTTTGGGCGTGTTCTCCCACCTGTTGTTGTTGAGTTGGTACTTCTAATAAACGATTGTGCTACTGGGGCTTCCTTGCTCTCCTGCTCATGATTCCTGAACCTCCCTCATTTTAGAAGGCACGCAACACATACCCAGGGCAGATTAATCAAATCCCCTCATCCTCCGCTATTTTTCAGCATCCTTGGCCAATTGTGCGTCGCCCCACGGACCTCCCGGTCGCACTAGCGCGAACCCAGAGTCTCCGGTGGCACCGCTGGCGCTGCCTTAGACCACTGCACCACCCGGGAGTTAACTCAATTAAATGTGTGTTCCTCTGTGAACTTGAAATTTGAGATTTAAGGCACGTTCCAGTATAGGTTGTTTTCATTTGCCAGGCACTCTTCACAGATGATCAGATGAGAAATGCACTTAATCCCATTGCGCCACACTAATAAAAAAGGTTTCTGGAGGCACCTTTAGGTGTTCCTCAGATTGCAACACTGGCGGAACCCCTATAGGTGCTTAAATGTTATATTAGGAATGTACCTTAGAGTAATGTGAGTGCATTTTTTTTCTCAAGAGCTTTGGAAAGCTATGGAAATTTTAAATTTGAAAGCAAGAAATAGCTTGCAAGTTTCACAAGAAACTAGATAGGTGTCGTTTAGTCTTCAGCATTGGTACAGTTTTCATTTGAAAGATTCCTCAGTGAAATGGGGCCAGAGACAGGGCCCAGATAGGCTACGTCATACTTTTTGGGCGTGGACCAAGTTAGCAAGCTAGGAGCTAGCTAGCAGAAACAGACCGCCCTGACACCCCGAAACACAGCTAGCTAGCTATACCACCAATCGTGGTAGTGATAATATTGTCACTGAATTCTAATTAACAGGTATCTATGTTTATTTTTCAACGAATGTGATTTGTGATAATACCTTTAGCTTGTGAGTCCTTGCTTGCTGTTTAGGTCAGCCAATTTGATCAAGCTAGCAAGCCAGGTAGCGAACGTTAAGCGCTAACTTATCTAGCTAACGCCAGGCCTGACATTTGTGTCGTGACTGTCGACGATAATTAAATTATTCTTATCTAATAACGTTAGACACATTGACTTAATCTAGCTAGTTTGTTATGTGTAAATGAAATAGTATGTTTCGTGATAATGTATTTAGCTAGCCAGCTAAATGAATATAACTGACGTTAGCTAGCTAGAAGCAACAATGCGCTAGCTACATTCATAATGCGCTCGCCTGTTAGATAGCTAATCATGTCTTGTGACGTTATACATTCTAAATCGCTGCAAATGCTACATAACTTCATTCACTTACCTAAAAGTAAAATACAATGTAGATGGCCAGCTAGGTAACTAGCTAGCTGAGTAAAGGTAATTAGCTAACGTTATCTAAGCATTGGTACCCTGATGCTTCTTTACTTTCCTCAGGTTTAAGAGAATACCAACCATGTCTGATGGAGAGGGTTACGTGGTGCGTGTGAGAGGCCTACCATGGTCCTGCTCTGTGGATGAAGTACGGAGGTTCTTCTCAGGTAACACCTTTACGATAAAACCTGAATAATAATATATAATAATAATAATAATAATATAATATAATATATAATAATATATATGCCATTTAGCAGACGAAAGCGACTTACAGTCATGTGTGCATACATTCTACGTATGGGTGGTCCCGGGAATCGAACCCACTACCCTGGCGTTACAAGCGCCATGCTCTACCAACTGTGCTACAGAAGGACCGCTTGCTACAACACCTTTATAGCCAACACCTCTCACATCTGAGATAACTGTGAGTCCCTCTACCCTCTTCTTGGCATATAGATTGTAAAATCGCCAACAATGGCACCAGCATCCATTTTACCTCCACGCGTGAGGGCCGACCCAGCGGAGAGGCCTTCGTTGAGCTGGAGAATGAGGATGACCTGAAGATCGCTGTGAAGAAGGACAGAGAAACCATGGGCCACAGATATGTGGAAGGTGTGTGTGTCACTGTCCAAGTCTTCCTGGAGTTTGTGTTTGCAGCTGAAGCATAATATGTGCCTTGGGACTTCACTTTAGTCTACATTTCTTAACCTTTTACACTATGTAACACTAGCAGTAGTGACTTTGGTCTTTGTGTTGACTTGACTTGTTTGTCCACAGTTTTTAAATCCAACAACGTGGAAATGGACTGGGTGATGAAACATTCTGGTCCAAACAGCCCAGAAACGACTGGAGACGGCCTAGTCAGGCTCCGAGGCCTCCCCTTCGGCTGCAGCAAGGAGGAGATTGTCCAGTTCCTCTCAGGTACCAGTAGCTAGCTCCCACTGGTTCACATGAACACCCCCATAACATCCTGGAGGAGGTAAACCGTACTCAGCCCTCATCAATGATCCAGGATCATTTACATATTTCAGTCATTTAGCAGATAATCTTATCCAGAGCGACTTACATTATATAAGCTATAGTTTGTCCAGGATTTCCCCCATCACCTAAGTTTCTCTATCACTGGTTTGGTCCCAACAAACACTTTTTAAAATGAATTATTCTGTACAATAATTTGGCCTGACTTGCTAGTCCCGTCTGTCACTTTTCTTTGACAGTTGTCCTTTGGTGTTTTCCCATGAACCCACTATATCATAACAAAGATGTAATTCATCCCACTGGGACAATTATAGAATGGGTGGGTACTAAAGGTAACACAAGTACTGCCAGAGCCACTTATTTTCATTCCTTCACACCTACAGTCGCTTCCTCTTCTGTATCCTTCTCGCTCTCATTTTCTCCCCCTAATTTTCTCCCTAATTTCCTCTCTCTAATTTTCTCCCTCATTTTCTCACCTTTTCTCTCTCTCGACACTCTTTCCTCTCATCCTCCTTTATGTTCCCCCAAATGCAGTAAAAGTAAGTAGCCTGAATGGTTGCTGAGTCTCATTGGTTAAAAATACTCACCTGGTATGTACAGTACATGTCGTAATGCATAGTTTTCATGAATAAATCAAGCAACAAACAGAGAAAGCTACCTTTCTGTAACTGGGCATGTGATTTACTGTGTCCCCCACTGGGGTTATCTGTCCTTGGGTTGAAGGGTTGGAAATCGTGCCAAATGGGATAACATTGCCGCTGGACTTCCAGGGGAGGAGTACGGGGGAGGCCTTCGTGCAGTTTGCTTCACAGGATATAGCTGAAAAGGCTCTAAAGAAACACAAGGAAAGAATAGGGCACAGGTGGGGATGGTTGGTTGGTTGGCTGGATAAAGTTGCTGTTCTTATGGTGTACAACTTACAAGCATTAACAGGTATACCTGACACTCAACAGAACAGTTAATTTAAGACAACACATACTCAGATATTGATTGTAAAGACACATAGTTACAATATCAGATCAGAACACACTAACACTCATTCACTCACAGCAGTCTTTGGGAAAATGAAGCACATTATCTTGTTCTTAAACCATTGGGAGATAGATCATATTCTGAGTTTAGTGCCGAGGTGTCTTGTAAGCTCTCAGGTTTGTCACCAAGTTTGGTTGAGAGTGCAGAGTAAAAATTGCAGTTGAATTTGGGCATATCCATTTGACCCTGATTCTTAAGAGTGAAGCTGATTGGTTCCTGGGCACTAAACATCACTACAGGTAGCCAATAGACAGACAGGATTCTCCCAGGTGTTCTAACTCACTGAGGGCCAATCAACACGAGGACACGGACCCTGCACACTGTCACTCACAGGTAATGCTCAGAGAGTGGGTCTCCATGGATAACAACAGAACAATGACCATAGCAGGGACACAGATTGTACTGTAACATCACTGTTAACTGTATCGGGTATCTGCAGGTGACCATAAGAAAAGTGCCTGTTGTACTGTCAAGGCTTTTATACTAGACAGTATACTGTTACCCACCAGATCAAGTCTCACATAGATCAAGACTCACCTACCTATGGAGCAGTACTGCACTTGGCAGCACTTGTCCTGAATTGCCCAACTTTATCAGTACCCTCAATGACAAGCAAATACACCAAAATGTCAGCTTATCACCTGCATATTGAACACCCAACTTTATTGGTACCCTTTCCATTTGAACAGACACATTGATTCAGCCTTAGGAGCTGTACAGTAACTAGCTCTATTCTACACCTCCTCCTGTGTGTGGTGGTCTTCATGGTGGTGTGTGTACTGTATGTATCTCAGGTACATTGAGATCTTCAAGAGCAGCCGTGCCGAGGTGAGGACCCACTATGAACCCCAGAGGAAACCTATGGGGATGCAGAGACCGGGGCCCTATGACAGACCGTCTGGGGGCCGTGGGTACAACATGATGGGGGGCCGAGGAGGGGGCTCCTACGACAGGGCTAGACGCGGAGGCTATGGTGGAGGTGTGTGTTGGGGAGAGGGTGTGTGTGATGTCTGCACAGTGTAAGAAGATCTTGTTTTGTTTCAGCCGACTGGATTAATTGGGAGCCATTATCAGTCATAAATGTTTATCATAACATGATGGTCTCCCAGTCATGCTCTTCCTAGCCCTCTATCATGACAGTATGATTTCTCCAGTCATGCTCTTCCTAGCCCTCTATCATGACGGTATGTCTCCAGTCATGCTCTTCCTAGCCCTCTATCATGACGGTATGATGTCTCCAGTCATGCTCTTCCTAGCCCTCTATCATGACGGTATGATGTCTCCAGTCATGCTCTTCCTAGCCCTCTATCATGACGGTATGATGTCTCCAGTCATGCTCTTCCTAGCCCTCTATCATGACGGTATGATGTCTCCAGTCATGCTCTTCCTAGCCCTCTATCATGACGGTATGATGTCTCCAGTCATGCTCTTCCTAGCCCTCATATCTATCATGACGGTATGATGTCTCCAGTCATGCTCTTCCTAGCCCTCTATCATGACGGTATGATGTCTCCAGTCATGCTCTTCCTAGCCCTCTATCATGACGGTATGATGTCTCCAGTCATGCTCTTCCTAGCCCTCTATCATGACGGTATGATGTCTCCAGTCATGCTCTTCCTAGCCCTCTATCATGACGGTATGATGTCTCCAGTCAGTCATCTATCATGCGGTATGATGTCTTCATGCTCTTCCTAGCCCTCTATCATGACGGTATGATGTCTCCAGTCATGCTCTTCCTAGCCCTCTATCATGACGGTATGATGTCTCCAGTCATGCTCTTCCTAGCCCTCTATCATGACGGTATGATGTCTCCAGTCATGCTCTTCCTAGCCCTCTATCATGACGGTATGATGTCTCCAGTCATGCTCTTCCTAGCCCTCTATCATGACGGTATGATGTCTCCAGTCATGCTCTTCCTAGCCCTCTATCATGACGGTATGATGTCTCCAGTCATGCTCTTCCTAGCCCTCTATCATGATCATGACGGTATGATGTCTCCAGTCATGCTCTTCCTAGCCCTCTATCATGACGGTATGATGTCTCCAGTCATGCTCTTCCTAGCCCTCTATCATGACGGTATGATGTCTCCAGTCATGCTCTTCCTAGCCCTCTATCATGACGGTATGATGTCTCCAGTCATGCTCTTCCTAGCCCTCTATCATGACGGTATGATGTCTCCAGTCATGCTCTTCCTAGCCCTCTATCATGACGGTATGATGTCTCCAGTCATGCTCTTCCTAGCCCTCTATCATGACGGTATGATGTCTCCGTGTCCCAGACCAGTCTCTCCATAACTAAGGTGTATGTGTCTAACCTCAGGTGTGTCTGATGGGCGGTATGGTGACAGTAGCTCCTCCTTCCAGAGCACCACGGGTCACTGTGTTCACATGAGGGGTCTGCCCTACAGAGCCACAGAGACTGACATCTACAATGTGAGTTCTAGGATATACTACTAAGAATGGTCTGTGTGAGAGATGAGAATAACACTGCTCCCTCTCTCTCCCCGTAGTTCTTCTCTCCTCTGAACCCAGTGAGAGTGCATGTAGAGATCGGTCCTGACGGCAGAGTGACAGGAGAGGCTGACGTGGAGTTTGCTACACATGAGGATGCTGTGGCAGCCATGTCGAAGGACAAGGCCAACATGCGTGAGTCTTTATACATGTTTTAGCCGGCCACCGCCATTATGAAAGGCACTCTTAAATGTTTCTCTCTTCCTCCCCACCTTAATATGATGAAATGCATGTACTAACCAGCTGTCTCTGTCCTGCAGAGCACCGCTATGTGGAGCTGTTCCTGAACTCTACAGCAGGGGGCAGTAATGGCTCGTACGGCAGTCCGATGCAGGGGGGTATGGGAAGCCAGTCCTCCTATAGCAGTGGAGGGCTGAGCTCTGGATACTCTGGAGGCTACAGCAGCCAGGGCAGCATGGGAGGTTACAGTGACTATAGTGAGTATCAGCTCTGTAAAACACACCCACCTGTTCACATGTATCTACGCATGACCCGGACTATCAAGCTTTAGACTGTGTGATCTCTGAACTCCTCGGTCCTATAGTGTGTATCTCTCTCCTGTCAGGTAACCAGGGCGGTATGAGCAGCAGTTACTATGGCGGCAGTGGAGGCAGGAGTTCCAATGGCCTGGGGTCAGGATGGGGGATGTAGGTCTTTAACCCAGCATGTGTTCGGCTGGAAGGAATGGAATTGTAGTTCCCACCTGGTCTTTTGGATGGGTTTTGTAGTTCTGAGCCAATTTATAGTGAGGGTTGGGAAATGTATTGTTTTAGGCTGATTGTATTCATGGTTGAGGCTCCTTTGAAGTTAGGTTGGTAGAAATGAGCCGTTTTGTTTCCATCCTCTCATCCTGTTGTTAATGACAGGACTGCAGCAACAAACCGTGGTTGTTTCATCTTTACCAGGAAGTGTGTGTTTTGTTTTAACGAAGATTCAAAACAACCAACTGTGATTTACCCAACAGTAGTTCACTTTATGTTGATCTGAGCTTTTATTTGACCATTAAGTGACTGACTTCAGGGTTGGGGTAAATTCAATTTAAATTCCAGTCAATTCAGAAAGTAAACCAAATTCCAATTCTACATTTTCATAAGTGAAAAGCATTGACCCTGCCGGACTGTCATATCTGAGCGTATGAACCAACACTTCTGTAAATAGTCTTCTAGATGTTCCTGGACTTTTCTCCAGTAGCTGCAAAGATATCTAGCCTTTCTGTTGAAGTCTGAAACAATGTTAGAATAATGGTGTGTGAAGTTGTCATTTTACATGGTGAACCAAGAGCACGTTTAAGTTTTATATGAGAGGGTTTGGGGGAATTCTCCACGAGGGATGGATGCTTTACTTAGTTGGCAAACAAACCTGAACTGTTTAAGGTTTCTTTCTGCCTATGCAGAATTCTTTGTATTTCTTGTAAAGTGAATACAATTTGAAGATGTTTTACATGTCTTTGTTTGTCTTGTTTGAGGTGAGTAGTTTCCTATACAGTAAAGAAGAAACTCATTCAGATAAGTTTATTAAATATCTTGATAGAAAACGTTGCTCAATGACTGGCCTGGCTGTTAGTATGCATAAAACTCATACATTCTGAAATAACATCAAGATACTAAGAACATTCCTTTGTGTCACGAAGTGAAACTTTCTAATGATTCTATCTATATAAATCAGCTCTAAGACTGTTTCAAAGCTAAATGAAAAACTTCTGCTCTAAATTACTATAATAAAGTCAATCAACGTTGCTATTCTTGAACTGACCTTCAATAATAGTATTGAATTTAAATAGTTCATCTAACATGTCCCCACAATTGAGGGATTGTTGCATAGTCGGTCATTCATATTACAACAAACACTGATGTTCCAATACCCTGTGGCTCCCTTCAACGACAACTATCATTTTAAATGTGGCATCTTAGAGGGTATATATGGAGTATAACTGGGAATGGAGTTTGTTCGTAACAATGAACAATTAGCCCCGCTGACTCACTATTGTTTATTGATCTTATTTAGTGAAATCCCTCCAGATGAGTTTAAAAGAGAGAAGGCAGTATTAGCCCAAGAGGAGGGTAGAACCCTCTACTGTTCAAAAGTCAACAGTGTCCAAAAAAATTCCATCCCGAATTTCAGGTAAGTGGCGAAACAACTTTATAGCTCACACCAAATCTCCTGCTCAAATTGGATTAATATGTGTTCTCAATGACCAAGAGTACTGTGGGCTTTGAGCACAGCCTCGAGAGAAGAAAGATTGAGTGTCTGCGTGTGTGTGTGTATGAGGGTCTGCTTGTGTGTGTGTCAAGGAGTGTGTGTATGAGAGTCTACTTGTGTGTGTATGAGGGTCTACTTGTGTGTGTCAAGAGGAGGTGGAAGAGGTGCTCCTCTGCAGCAGTAGGGAGTGGCAGATGTCACAGACCCGTACAGGTCGAGGGTAGGAGGGCAGGGCCAACTCATTACTAGAACAACTGTTACAGTAGATATCTCCACAGTTCCTACAGTGGTGCTGCAGAGAGGGAGAGAAAACAATGTATAACTATTTGTAACACTTGTGGCAAATGAGAGCGTTTCAAAAAGGCATTTATATACTGAACAAATTTTAAAAACGCAACATGTAAAGTGTTGGTTTCATGAGGTGAAAAGAACATCCCAGAAATGTTCCAAACGCACTAAAAGCTTACACTTAAATTTTGTGCACAAATGTGTTTACATCCCTGTTAGTGAGCATTTCTCTTTTGCCAAGATAATCCATCCACCTGACAGGAGTGGCAAATCAAGAAGCATGATCATTACACAGGTGCACCTTGTACTGGGGACAACAAAAGGCCACAAAAATGTGCAGTTTGTCTAAAGTTAAGGGCACGTGCAATTAGTATGCTTGACTGCAGGAATGTCCACCCGAGCTGTTGGCAGAAAATTCAATGTTAATTTCTCTACCTTAAGCAGCCACTAATGTCATTTTATGGAATTTGGCAGTACGTCCAACCGGCCTCACAACCGCAGACCACATGTAACCACGCCAGCCCAGGACCTCCACATCCGGCTTCACCTGTGGGATTGTCTGAGACCAGACACCCGGACAGCTGATGAAACTGAGGAGTATTGCTGTCTGAAATAAAGTCCTTTTGTGGGGAATAACTCATTCTGATTTAGTGGGCCTATTCCCTCCAGGTTCCACCCGTGGCTACACCCCTACCCAGTCATGTGAACTCGATAGATTAGGGCCTCATTTATTTATTTCAATTGACTGATTTCCTTATATGAACTAACTGTAACTCCGTAAAATTTTTGTCATGTTGCGTTTCTTTTCGTTCAGTATAAATCTTTTACATTTGCCACAGACCATCGTCCACAACTGATGGATGGACAGAGCTTTACCTTTCTGCGAGCGATAGAGAACTCCTTCTGACAGTGTTTACACTGTGTAGCCTCATCGTCTTTCAGCCAGGCTTGGCCCTGATGGACACGGACAGAAAACAATGCTCAATCACAAATTATTACAGAAATTAGTGAGCGTGTGTCTGTCGTGTATGTGGGGGTCATAGACTTCTCCTTGTACCTGAAGGACCCTATGACCAGCGGTGAGTTTCTATGTTTCGTCTGTTCTTCACTTGTAAACTCCATAGAGACTTGGTATAACGGTGGGCTAGGGGAAGTGTTACTGTAGGACAGGGAACCCCTTACCTTCAGAGCTTTGTTGACCTCTTTGAAATCCTCCATCTTCAGTTTAGACCTAAGAGAGTCACACAAAGATAAAACAGATGGAACAAAGGAAGTAAATGAAGAGGGATGTTAAGAGGATTAGGAGTGGGCCTAGTTCAGTACTCACTGGCTGAGGTGTAGGCCCATCTCCTGTAAGGCTGTCTAGTATAGTACTCACTGGCTGAGGTGTAGGCCCATCTCCTGTAAGGCTGTCTAGTTCAGTACTCACTGGCTGAGGTGTAGGCCCATCTCCTGTAAGGCCGTCTAGTACAGTAGTCACTGGCTGAGGTATAGGCCAATCTTCTGTAAGGCTGTCTAGTACAGTACTCACTGGCTGAGGTGTAGGCCCATCTCCTGTAAGGCTGTCTAGTACAGTACTCACTGGCTGAGGTGTAGGCCCATCTCCTGTAAGGCTGTCTAGTTCAGTACTCACTGGCTGAGGTGTAGGCCCATCTCCTGTAAGGCCGTCTAGTACAGTAGTCACTGGCTGAGGTATAGGCCAATCTTCTGTAAGGCTGTCTAGTACAGTACTCACTGGCTGAGGTGTAGGCCCATCTCCTGTAAGGCTGTCTAGTATAGTACTCACTGGCTGAGGTATAGGCCCATCTCCTGTAAGGCCGTCTAGTACAGTACTCACTGGCTGAGCTGTAGGCCCATCTCCTGTAAGGCTGTCTAGTATAGTACTCACTGGCTGAGGTGTAGGCCCATCTCCTGTAAGGCCGTCTCCTGCTCCTGACAGGTCAGCTGGAGCTGCTTCTTCTCCTGACGAACTTCCTGCAGCTCCTAGAAACCCACAGAAACCAGCTCAGAAGAAAAACGGGAGGTAGACTTCTCTCTCCGAGTGTGTGAGAGAGACACTGACCATGTGTAGCCCCTGTATCTGTTGTAGTTGGGTGCGTAGCTCGGTGCTGTTGTCCTGTTCTCTCTGTAGAGCTCTCTGAATGGCCTGTCTCTGCTCCTTCTCACTGCGCAGATCACTCTCCAGACCCAGCCTAGAGAGACAGGGGAGAGTGGATCACAACGTGTGTGTGTGTGTGTGTGTGTGTGTGTGTGTGTGTGTGTGTGTCCATACGTACCTCAGTGTGTCCAGGTCAGACAGCTGTTTCTGTAGGGAGTCTACTCTGCCCTCCAACTCGGTCCTCATGTCTCTCTCTGTCTGGTCACTCTGTCTTCGATCACGCTCAGAGTTCTGCAGTCTGAAAATACAATTAGTTTTCAATCATGTTAAAACACAGAAACCATTAAGGACACCACAAATGTAGTATGTTTACTATTCTTGTGGGGACTTCTGGTTAAACACGTCCACACAAACCTCTGCTCCATCTCTTTAATGGTGGTCTCCATCTGGTTAATCTTCTCCTCCAGTTGTCCCTCTTCCTCCTCCTTCCTCTGGGCCTCGCGCTCACAGTCCTACACACACACACACACACACACACACACACACTCTCTCTGTCAAGAGGTGTTGCTGCGTAAGTGAGAGTGTGTGTCATGTTTGTGTGAGCTTGTGTGTGTTTGTGTATTTCTGTCTGTGTGTGTTACCTGTGTTTTATGGAACATCTGCAGGTTGAGGGTTTTGACCTGGTCTAGTTGTTGTCGGAGGGCTTGCAGTGTGTCCTGTTTCTCATGTGTGTCTTTCTCCAGCAGCCTCATGGCCATCTCCATCTCCTGCTTTAGTCCTACCTGCAGCTTCAGCTCCCTCTCCAACTCCTACACACAGGAATAAAAGGTACAGGAACACACACACCTATTGTAGAGGCAATATAACACATGCTAGTTAGCTAGGATCTCAAAGAAATGTAGAGAGTTGTTTATCTTGCTGTTTCTCACACACACACACACACACACACACACACACACACACACCTGTCTGATGCGTTTCTCCTCCTGGTACTGTTTCCACACCACACTGTACATCTCATCCAGGCCCTGTCGTGTCTGTCTGTATGTCTCCAGCTCTACTGCACTGTCCTCCAGGGTCGCCTAGGAAGTCACACAGGATGTGAAATGCCATATCTTCATATTGTCTGACTTAGATGACAGTCGTACAGACTGAAAACGGTTGTAGATGCATAGGAAGTGAGTGTCCCGACCTCCTCTTTCTTCTGACTGCTCTGGACGATGGTCTCATTCTCATGTCTCAGGGTTTCTTGTTCCTCCCGTAAAGAGTTAATCCTGTCTGTCGCTGCCGTCAGCTGTAGGGTTATAACACATCCATAAGCACTATGTAGGGTTATAACACCCCCATAAGCACTAGGGTTAGAACACATCCATAAGCACTTTTTCCCCCTTGTGATTAATCTCATTGTGTGAAAGTGTTAAAATACACAGAAAACATCTAAACAGATCATCTATACAGCTAAAATCTACAATGCCATGTAAAAACAAGTTGACATTGAGGTTAAAGTGTGCTTTTCTCAATTTACCTAATTTTGCTAACTTACAAAATGAAGACGTCAATATTCTTGTAAAGTTTAGCAATTAACTTGATAATAATATTTTATTTTTATTGACAGCCCTAGACAATAGGGTTATAACTAGGTATGTGAATCTTTCCATGTATCTACATACATGGGCTCAGATACGTTTTAGTTGGAAATGAGTCGGTGCAATTCGTTTTGATTAGAGCAACGAATCAATGCGATCCGATGCACTAACATTTGTTGCCAAAACACATGACTTTTCCATAAAAAAATGTAATCTGCTGCTGAAGGATCTCATGAGCTAGGCCCCTGAGCTGAGTTGTGTGGGTGCTAGTAAGTGATGGATACTGACCAAAAACAAAAGCAACATGTAAAGTGTTGGTCCCATGTTTCACGAGTTGAAATAAAACATACCATAAATATTCCATATGCACAAAGGTTATTTCTCAAATTTTGTGCACAAATGTGTTTACATCCCTGTTAGTGATCATTTCCAAGATAATCCATCCACCGGACAGGTGTGGCATATCAAAAAAATGATTAAAACAGTATGATCGTTACATAGATGCACCTTATGCTGGGGGTAATAAAAGGCCACTCTAGAATGGGCAGTTGTCACAACACAATGCCACAGATGTCTCAAGTTGAGGGAGAGTGCAATTGGCATGTTCACTGCAGGAATGTCCACCAGAGCTGTTGGCAGAGAATTCAACGTTCATTTCTCTACCATATGTCATATTAGAGAACTTGACAGTACATCCAACCGACCTCACAACTGCAGACCACGTGTAACCACGCCAGCCCATGAACTCCACATCTGGTTTCTTAACCTGCGTGATCGAGTCCAGCCACCCGGCTCAGCTGATGAAACTGTGGGTTTGTACAACAGAAGAATTTCTACACACACGGTCAGAAAGCGTCTCAAGGAAGCTCATCTGCGTGCTCGTTGTCCTCACCAGGGTCTTGACCTGACTGCAGTTCGGCGTCATAACCAACTTCAGTGTGCAAATGCTCACCTTCCATGGCCACTTGAACACTGGATAAGAGAAGTGTGCTTTTCACGGATGAATCCCAGTTTCAACTGTTCCGGGCAGATGGCAGACAGCATGTATGGCGTTGTGTGGGCAAGTGGTGTGCTGATGTCAATGTAGTGAACAGAGTGCCCCATGGTGTCGGTGGGGTTAGGGTATGGTGCAGGCATAAACTACGAGCAACAAACACAATTGCATTTTATCAATGGCAATTTGAATGCACAGGGGTACAGTGACGGGATTCTGCGGCCCATCGTCGTGCCATTCATCCGCCACCATCACCTCATGTTTGAGCATGATAATGCACAGCCCCATGTTGCAATAATCTGGACACAATTCCTGCACACTCACCAGACACGTCCCCTTTCTTCCATGGCCTGCACACTCACCAGACACGTCCCCTTTCTTCCATGGCCTGCACACTCACCAGACACGTCCCCTGCACACTCACCAGACACGTTTCTTCCATGGCCTGCACACTCACCAGACACGTCCCCTTTCTTCCATGGCCTGCACACTCACCAGACACGTCCCCTTTCTTCCATGGCCTGCACACTCACCAGACACGTCCCCTTTCTTCCATGGCCTGCACACTCACCAGACATGGCCTGCACACTCCCCTTTTCTTCCATGGCCTGCACACTCACCAGACACGTCCCCTTTCTTCCATGGCCTGCACACTCACCAGACACGTCCCCTTTCTTCCATGGCCTGCACACTCACGTCCCCTTTCTTCCATGGCCTGCGACACGTCCCCTTTCTTCCATGGCCTGCACACTCACCAGACACGTCCCCTTTCTTCCATGGCCTGCACACTCACCAGACACGTCCCCTTTCTTCCATGGCCTGCACACTCACCAGACACGTCCCCTTTCTTCCATGGCCTGCACACTCACCAGACACGTCCCCTTTCTTCCATGGCCTGCCACTCACCAGACATGGCTCACACTCAGACACGTCCCCTTTCTTCCATGGCCTGCACACTCACCAGACACGTCCCCTTTCTTCCATGGCCTGCACACTCACCAGACACGTCCCCTTTCTTCCATGGCCTGCACACTCACCAGACACGTCCCCTTTCTTCCATGGCCTGCACACTCACCAGACACGTCCCCTTTCTTCCATGGCCTGCACACTCACCAGACACGTCCCCTTTCTTCCATCACCAGACACGCCTTTCTTCCATGCACACTCACCAGACACGTCCCCTTTCTTCCATGGCCTGCACACTCACCAGACACGTCCCCTTTTCTTCCATGGCATGGCCTGCACACTCACCAGACACACCAGACCCCCCTTTCTTCCATGGCCTGCACACTCACCAGACACGTCCCCTTTCTTCCATGGCCTGCACACTCACCAGACACGTCCCCTTTCTTCCATGGCCTGCACACTCACCAGACACGTCCCCTTTCTTCCATGGCCTGCACACTCACCAGACACGTCCCCTTTCTTCCATGGCCTGCACACTCACCAGACACGTCCCCTTTCTTCCATGGCCTACACACTCACCAGACACGTCCCCTTTCTTCCATGGCCTGCACACTCACCAGACACGTCCCCTTTCTTCCATGGCCTGCACACTCACCAGACACGTCCCCTTTCTTCCATGGCCTGCACACTCACCAGACACGTCCCCTTTCTTCCATGGCCTGCACACTCACCAGACACGTCCCCTTTCTTCCATGGCCTGCACACTCACCAGACACGTCCCCTTTCTTCCATGGCCTGCACACTCACCAGACACGTCCCCTTTCTTCCATGGCCTGCACACTCACCAGACACGTCCCCTTTCTTCCATGGCCTGCACACTCACCAGACACGTCCCCTTTCTTCCATGGCCTGCACACTCACCAGACACGTCCCCGTCTTTGGATTGATGTGAACGACAGCGTGTTCCAGTTCCGGCCAATATCCAGAAACTTTCCACAGCCATTGAAGAGGAGTGGGACAACATTCCACAGCCATTGAAGAGGAGTGGGACAACATTCCACAGGCCACATTCAGCCTGATCAACTTTATGTGAAGGAGTTGTGTCGTGCTCCATGAAGCAAATTGTGTGTGGGGGGGTAGAAGTTGTCAATGTAAATAGTTTGGGTAGCCATTTGATTAACTGTGTTCAGTAGTCTTATGGCTGGGGGGGGTAGAAGCTGTTAAGAAGCCTCTTGGACCAACAAGGCTGTCATTGTTGTCGGTGATCAGGCATACTACTGTTGTGTTGTCAGAAAACATAATGAGGGTGTTGGAATCATGCTTGGCCACACAATCGAGGAGGAACAGGGAGCACAGGAGGGGACTAAACACTGGGGCCCCTCAGGGGTGCGTGCTAACAGTGAGTGTGGCAGATGTGTTGTTGCCACCCTTACCACCTGGGGACGGCCCGCCAGGAAGTCCAGGATCCAGTTGTGTTTAGTCCCAGGGTCCTTAGCTTAGTGATGAGCTTTGTGGGCACTATGGTGTTGAACGCTGAGCTGTAGTCAATGAACCAAATTTTCACATAGGTGTTCCTTTTGTCCAGGTGGGAAAGGGCAGTGTGGATTGACATTGCGTCATCTGTGGCCAGCCTTTCAAAGCACTTCATGGCTACCGACGCGAGTCATTTAGGCAGGTTACCTTCGCTTTCTTGGGCACAGGGTCTATGGTGGTCTGATTGAAACATGTAGGTATTATATATATATATATATATAGTCAGGGAGAGGTTGAACATGTCAGTGAAGACATAACAAAAAATATGTACTAACCCCTCCACCACCCTCTTCGGAGTGAAAACATTTGCCAGATGTTCCGCGCATGCTCGGAGTACACTTCCTGTTAATCCGTCTGTCTCCGCTGAATGTTGACCTGTTTAAAAGTCTTGTTCACGTCGGCTACGGAGAACGTGATCATACAGTCGTCCGGAATAGCTGGTGCTCTCATGCATGCTTCAGTGTTGCTTGCCTCGAAGTGAGAATAAAAGGCATTTAGCTCATTTGGTAGGCTCGCATCACTGGGCAGCTCGCATCACTGGGTTTCCCTTTGTAGTCCATAATAGTTTGCAAGCCCTGCCACATCCAACGAGCGTCAAATCCGGCCGGTGTAGTATGATTCAATCTTAGTCTTGTATTGACGCTTTGCCTCATCTGAGGGTATAGCAGGATTTCTTATAAGTGTCTGGATTAGTGCCCAGCTCCTTGAAAGCGGCAGCTCTAGCCTTTAGCTCGGTGCAGATGTTGCTTGTAATCCATGGCTTCTGTTTGGGATATGTATGTACAGTCACTGCGGGGACAACGTCATCAATGCACTTATTAATGAAGCCAGTGACTGAGGTGGTGTACTCCTCAATGCCATTGGACAACTCGGAGTGAGCTTCTCTTCTTCTCCCGCTTCGACCATGCAGTGCGGGTAGCAAAAGTGATGTCCTAGTTATTAAACTATTAAAGTTACCCTGTATATGATCATATATACTGATTGTTTAAAGCAAAACTACCAAAACTATTGCTGATAATAATCCAAAATATAATGTAATCCTCGATCAGCATGCAGGCTCTGACCAGATGAGAGTAAGGTCTCCAGTAGTATTTTAAGGTCATTTCCATGAGCACCAACACGTGAAGTTCATAGGAACATTACAACAAAATTGGGTGTCAAATGAAAGGTAAGAGTCTATATTTTAGAGTAATTAAGGCAAAGAATTATAATATATACAGTTGAAGTCGGAAGTTTACATACACTTAGGTTGGAATCATTAAAACTCGTTTTTCAACCACTGCACAAATGTCTTGTTAACAAACTATAGTTTTGGCAAGTCGGTTAGGACATCTACTTTGTGCACGACAAGTCATTTTTCCAACAATTGTTTACAGACATATTATTTCACTGTATCACAATTCCAGTGGGTCAGAAGTTTACATACACTAAGTTGACTGTGCCTTTAAACAGCTTGGAAAATTCCAGAAAATGATGTCATGGCTTTATAAGCTTCTGCTAGGCTAATTGACATTATTTTAGTCAATTGGAGGTGTACCTGTGGATGTATTTCAAGGCCTCCCTTCAAACTCAGTGCCTCTTTGCTTGACATCATAGGAAAATCAAAAGAAATCAGCCAAGACCTCAGAAAAAAAAAAAATTGTAGACTTCCACAAGTCTGGTTCGTCCTTGGGAGCAATTTCCAAACACCTGAAGGTACCACGTTCATCTGTACAAACAATAGTATGCAAGTATAAACACCATGGGACGACGCAGCCGTCATTCCGCTCAGGAAGGAGACATGTTCTGTCTCCTAGAGATGAATGTACTTCAGCGCGAAAAGTGCAAATCAAATCCCAGAACAACAACCTTCTGTTTTACACTGCCCTGGTGCGGAGGACCTTCTGTTTTACACTGCCCTGGTGCGGAGGACCTTCTGTTTTACACTGCCCTGGTGCGGAGGACCTTCTGTTTTACACTGCCCTGGTGCGGAGGACCTTCTGTTTTACACTGCCCTGGTGCGGAGGACCTTCTGTTTTACACTGCCCTGGTGCGGAGGACCTTCTGTTTTACACTGCCCTGGTGCGGAGGACCTTCTGTTTTACACTGCCCTGGTGCGGAGGACCTTCTGTTTTACACTGCCCTGGTGCGGAGGACCTTCTGTTTTACACTGCCCTGGTGCGGAGGACCTTCTGTTTTACACTGCCCTGGTGCGGAGGACCTTCTGTTTTACACTGCCCTGGTGCGGAGGACCTTCTGTTTTACACTGCCCTGGTGCGGAGGACCTTCTGTTTTACACTGCCCTGGTGCGGAGGACCTTCTGTTTTACACTGCCCTGGTGCGGAGGACCTTCTGTTTTACACTGCCCTGGTGTGGAGGACCTTCTGTTTTACACTGCCCTGTCTTGTGTAGTGCACTGGAACAGTGAGACAGTGGTCCTGACAGAGGCTGGTCCACCTGTCTGATGTGATGGCCAGCTTTGGCACGTCCTTCAGCTCAGTCATCACATTGGCCTTTTCTACACCAGATAGAATGAATGTGTCACTGCGGTAACTCCTGGAGGGAGGGGTAAATTTGGGGTTGAGTGCCTTGCTCATCTCCCTACATTAAAAAAAAAGATTGTGTTGAATTATCATTATTGAATTATTGTGTTGTGTATTGTGGAGTGATGGGACTAACATACAACCCTTTTATACTACTGTATCCTAAAAATGAATACAACTCAATATACAGTGGGGTAAAAAAGTATTTAGTCAGCCACCAATTGTGCAAGTTCTCCCACTTAAAAATATGAGGCCTGTAATTTTCATCATAGGTACACTTCTACTAAAAAATATCCAGAAAATCACATTGTAGGATTTTTTATTAATTTATTTGCAAATTATGGTGGAAAATAAGTATTTGGTCACCTACAAACAAGATTTCTGGCTCTCACAGACCTGTAACTTCTTCTTTAAGAGGCTCCTCTGTCCTCCACTCGTTACCTGTATTAATGGCACCTGTTTGAACTTGTTATCAGTATAAAAGACAACTGTCCACAACCTCAAACAGTCACACTCCAAACTCCACTATGGCCAAGACCAAAGAGCTGTCAAAAATTGTAGACTGAATCTGCAATAGGTAAGCAGCTTGGTTTGAAGAAATCAACTGTGGGAGCAAACATTAGGAAATGGAAGACATACAAGACCACTGATAATCTCCCTCGATCTGGGGCTCCACGCAAGATCTCACCCCAGAACCACACGGGGGGACCTAGTGAATGACCTGCAAAAGGTAACAAAGCCTACCGTCAGTAACACACTACGCCGCCAGGGACTCAAATCCTGCAGTGCCAGACGTGTCCCCCTGCTTAAGCCAGTACATGTCCAGGCCCGTCTTAAATTTGATAGAGAGCATTTGGATGATCCAGAAGAAGATTGGGAGAATGTCATATGGTCAGATGAAACCAAAATATAACTTTTTGGTAAAAACTCAACTCGTCATGTTTGGAGGACAAAGAATGCATACCTACTGTGAAGCATGGGGGTGGAAACATGCTTTGGGGCTGTTTTTCTGCAAAGGGACCAGGACAACTGATCCGTGTAAAGGAAAGAATGGGGCCATGTATCGTGAGATTGAGTGAAAACCTCATTCCATCAGCCAGGGCATTGAAGATGAAACGTGGCTGGGTCTTTCAGCATGACAATGATCTCAAACACACCGCCCGGGCAACGAAGGAGTTGCTTCGTAAGAAGCATTTCAAGGTCCTGGAGTGGCCTTGCCAGTCTCCAGATCTCAACCCCATAGAAAATCTTTGGAGGGAGTTGAAAGTCTGTGTTGCCCAGCAACAGCCCCAAAACATCACTGCTCTAGAGGAAATCTGCATGGAGGAATGGGCCAAAATACCAGCAACAGTGTGTGAAAACCTAGTGAAGACTTACAGAAAACATTTGACCTCTGTCATTGCCAACAAAGGGTATATAACAAAGTATTGAAATAAACTTTTGTTATTGTCCAAATACTTATTTTCCACCATAATTTGCAAATAAATATTAAAAATCCTACAATGTGATTTTCTGGATTTTTTTTTCTCATTTTGTCTGTCATAGTTGAAGTGTACCTACGATGAAAATTACAGGCCTCATCTTTAAGTAGGAGAACTTGCACAATTGGTGGCTGACTAAATACTTTTTTGCCCCACTGTATACTGACAGAGTGTTACCTAAAGCCCTTGGACTCCACTGTTGCAAAAGGGTGTAGGCCTTTCACTATGAACTTGAGCATGGCTAGGTGTCACTCATTCACCCTCTCCTCAAGTCATCCTCCCACTAACTGCTAGCGTGAAGGGGCTTTGGACTGGTCTTTGGCTTGGACCTGCGGCATTAGAGGGAGGAGTGGGTTAGTTCATTGTAGCTGCAACTTTAACAAAAAAGTAACAAGATCTTTAAATGGGTGATTGAATTTCTGAACGCACCCATAGCTAAACAATCAGCTGGCTAATGGTTCCTTTTGATCATGAACCCATGTTCTCATAATTTAGTTGGACAGATTTCTCGTGTTTCCGCCCTTACAAGAAAAAGTATTGCGGCAACGAACATTGTCAGCATCGCCTCTGGTGTAACAAACACTTTTAAACATTTAGTTCTCTCCGCCATCGTCACTAATTAAGAGCAGGGTCTTTCGTGTGTGTGTGTGTGTGTGTGTGTGTGTGTGTTGTAGCGTCAGAGATCTCTTCTGGATAGGGAATAGAAAAAATGCAACAGATGAATGTCTTCATTTTATTGCAAATTAGAAATGGTTTATGAGAAAATGTGCAAGATAATGTTTATGTAGCAATAATAATTAGGAAATGTATTTTCTAAATTTCACCAGTCCTGAAAGAAGAACTCATAACATCGGAGCTTATCGATACTACAGTCTTTCATAATTTAGCCCCGGTGCCGGCCCGGTACCCATCCCTACTAATTAGTGACCTTAATTCATCAATCAAGGAAAAGGGAGGAGCGAAAATTCGCAGACACTCTGCCTTCTGTGGAATGAGTGACACCTGTGCCATTAATTGTTTTTGGGATAAAAACATTGAATTTGGCCTTAATGCTTTTAGCCCATAGAAACACATGGAATAATAGCTTCATACATGGATAAACATTTAACATGTCTTTAACCCCTTATTTTAGGCACTACACTATCTCCATATACCGTCGTATACACACACTTCCATTCATTTTTTAAACTGGTATCTGGCTAACTTCAGACTAGCCTTGTGGGGGTTGTGGGCATCCTAGAGCAAAACGTATGTGTTTGTGAGAGACTCACCTTTCCACAGAGGGGTCCTATTAATGTGTAGCCCAAACTGTTGGGACGTTACAGACAGAAGTTGGCAGATCGGCTGTACCTACTTCAGACGAGTACCAAGACGCTTGTGGAGGTCGTAGGGCAAAACGGAGAACACCATCGTGTTCGTGAGAGATTCTTCTTTCCATAGAAATAATAGTTTTACAGGCAAAACAATTTGGACGCAAAGACGTGTTTGTGAGAAGAACGATTTTAGGGATGCCTTATGGTCTGCAGTGAATTGAGATGCATCCCAAATAGATCTCTAACTTAATAAATCACTACAACACAGAAGCTCCTCTGACCTCCTCAATGAGCTTGCTGTTGGTCTTCTCTATGGAGTCCATCTTGGCCTGCAGGTCAGTGACGGTGCAGCTCAGGTGTCTGTTCAGCTCCTCGATGTAGTGCTTCTGGTCCAATATGGCCGTCAACTTAGCATCACTGACAGAGAGAGAGAGGAGTGTGGTTTATGTTGATGGTTTATCTTTGTATCACTGAGAAAGAGAAGTGAGAGGAAAGGAAAATAGGACAAAACAAAGACAGGAGTGTGTTTGGTGTGAGGGAGGAAAGACACCATACTTACTCCTTAGTGGTCTCAGTGGTCATAGGGTCCTTCAGGTACAAGGAGAAGTCTATGACGCCCACCTGGGAGTCCAGGTCCTCTCCTTTGATACAGAGGTTAGCATCAATGACGTTTAGCCCCACCAGCATCCCTCCTATCACTGTCCCCTCCTCCCTCATCATCAACGATCCTGGGTCGTAGAACTCACTGTGGGAGGAAGGCGGCAGAGAGATTTCCTAAGATAGATATAATAACTACTGTAAACATGAATAGACTCAAAATGCTTAGCGGTATTACATGTTTATTACACGGATTCAGTTCTAGCAACAGAGCCTTGTGCTGTACTCACCCTAGGATGTCTTTACGGTCCAGCAGGGCTTTCAGGTAGTCAGACAATTTCTTCTGCATCAGGGCCAGATGCAGCCAGGCCCGAGCCCGACCCAACCCAGTCTTTATCCCTGGCAGGTCTCTGGCACTGGTGGTAATATCAGTAGAATCAGGACACAGCTTCTGAACCAGCTCCAGAGGACCCCAGATAGACTTATTCTGATTGATGAATGACTTCTTCACTACAGAGGGAGAGAGAAAGAGAAGAAAGGAGAATGTTTAGGTTGTGTTCAAAGGGTGGAAACTAGTGCCGCAAGAATGCTACAGCAATTGGTTGTGCAGGCTTTCACTCCAGCACTGCAGTAACAAAACTGACTGAGCTAATCAAGTCCGCAACACACCTAGTAGCGCTCCAGACTGAGGGTTGTCCTGTCACCCCTGTTCTAGAGCAAGTCTCACCTTTCAGTCCGTGTTTGAGGCACTGCTCCAGAACCACAAAGAACTGCTGCAGAGGCGGGTAGTCAGAGTCCAGGGTTCTGCCCAGACTCAGAGAAGACTGGATCAGACCCTTAATACTCAGCTTCATCATACTGTACAGGTTGGAGCGCTCCACAGCCATATGGTCCTTCACTGCTACAGACAGAGAGAACGAGAGAGAGAAATTGCTCAATGTAATTGAAGAATCCATAGAATCTAACCCCTTTGAGAAAAACTCTAAACAAACAACACAAAGAGTTATCTTTCCAAAATGGAGTTGTATGGATAAACCACTTCTCCAAAATGGAGTTGTATGGATAAACCACTTCTCCAAAATGGAGTTGTATGGATAAACCACTTCTCCAATCTGTTTGTTATGGAGCCAAAGAACAAACAGTAAAAACATATACATGATCAAATATAAATCCTAGAATCAACTATTAAAGACTACCAGAATCCACTGGATTCTCCAATTACCTGGAATGAACTAAAAGACAAAATACAAACCCTCCAATCCAAAAAGGCCTGTGGGGTTGATGGTATCCTAAATTAAATATACAGACCACAAATTCCAATTGTCTATACTTAAACTCTAACATTATCCTCAACTATAGCATCTTCACCGATATTCGTAACCAAGGACTGATCACCCCAATCCACAAAAGGGGAGACAAATTTGACCCCAATAACTACCGTGGGATATGTGTCAACAGCAACCTTGGGAAATCCTCTGCATTATCATTAACAGCAGACTCATACATTTCCTCAGTGAAAACAATGTACTGAACAGATGTCAAATTGTCTTTTTTACCAAATTACTATATGACAGACCATGTATTCACCCTGCACACCCTAATTGACAAACAAACCAAAACAAAGACAGTCTTCTCATGCTTTGCTGATTTCAAAAAAGTTTTGGACTCAATTTGGCACGAGGATCTGCTATACAAACTGATGGAAAGGGGTGTTGGGGGAAAAACATACAATGTTATAAAATCCATGTACACAAACAAGTGTGCGGTTAAAATTGGCAAAAAACACACAAATATCTTCCCACAGGGCCGTGGGGAGAGACAGGGATGCAGCTTAAGCCCCACCCTCTTCAACATCTATATCAACGAATTGGTGAGGGCACTACAACAGTCTGCAGCACCCGGCCTCACCCTACTAGAATCTTAAATCAAATGTCTACTGTTTGCTGATGATCTGGTGCTTCTGTCACCAACCAAGGAGGGCCTACAGCAGCACCTAGATCTTCTGCACAGATTCTGCCAGACCTGGGCCCTGACAGTGAGTCTCAATAAGACCAAAATAATGGGGTTCTACAAAAGGTCCAGTCGCCAGGACGACAAATACAAATTCCATCTAGACACCATTGCCCCAGATCACACAACAAACTATACATACCTCGGTCTAAACATCAGCGCCACAGGTAACTTCCACAAATCTGTGAACGATCTGAGATACAAGGCAAGAAGGGACTTCTATGCCATCAAAAGGAACATAAAATTCAACATACGAATTAGGATCTGGCAAAAAAATACTTGAATCAGTCAGAGCCCATTGCCCTTTATGCTTGTGAGGTCTGGGGTCCGCTCACCAGCCAAGAATTAACAAAATGGGACAAACACCAAATTGAGACTCTGCATGCAGAATTTGACAAAAATATCCTCAGCGTACAACGTGAAACACCAAATAATGCACGCAGAGCAGAATTAGGCTGAGACCCTCTAATTATGAAAATCCAGAAAAGAGACGTTAAATTCTATAAACACTTAAAAGGAAGCGATTCCCAAACCTTCCATAACAAAGCAATCACCTTGAGAGAGATGAACCTGGCAAAGAGTCCCCTAAGCAAGCTGGTCCTGGGGCTCTGTTCACAAACACAACCTACAGAGCCCCAGGACAGCAGCACAATTAGACCCAACCAAATCATGAGAAAACAAAAAGATAATTACTTGACAAATTGGAAAGAATTTATAAATATAAAAACAGAGCAAACTAGAATTCTATTTGGCCCTAAACAGAGTACACAGTGACAGAATACATGACCACTGTGACTGACCCAACATTAAGGAAAGCTTTGACTATGTACAGACTCAGTGAACATAGCCTTGCTATTGAGAAGGCCGCTGTAGGCAGACATGGCTCTCAAGAGAAGATGGGCTATGTGCACACTGCTCACTAAATGAGGTGGAAACTGAGCTGCACTTCCTAACCCCCTGCCAAATGTATGACCATATTAGAGACACATATTTCCCTCAGATTACACAGACCCACAAATAATTTAAAAAACAATCTATTGGGTGAAATGCCAGTGTGCCATCACAGCAGCAAGATTTGCGACCTGTTGCCACAAGAAAAAGGGCAACCAGTGAAGAACAAACACCATTGTAAATACAACCCATATTTATGTTGATTTATTTTACTATTTTTGTACTTAGATATAGACTGTTAGTCTAGATTTATATTGCTTAAGCATGTCATTCTAATTTCCTCGCCAGGCAGGAGTCATGTGCTGTGTTGACAGCAGCGATGCAGAAGAGTGAAGTAGTTCAGCACGTAACTCCCTAGTAAGTTTATATGCTTCCATATGGGCGTGAAATACAATAACCTTTACGTGCCTGGTGGGTATTGGTTGGTGTCATTCTCGGTAGACTTCTGTTTAGTCGGACTGGTAGGAGAGCTAGCGGCAGATCCCGACGATGTTGCGTTTCCCAAAGCTGCACCGTAGCTGACCCCACTGCTTATAGTCTCGGTCGCCTTCCGTGCCAGCGACAGGATCGGTGTTGACCAATTGCTCTCGGTCGCCGGTTTGTCTATTGGCGCCTCTTCATCGCTACTAATGCCAACAGGGTGGCTGTCTGGAAGAACTTCCAAAACTTTGGGTTCCTCTTTGACGTCGCTTTCTTCAACAACTGTGTTTGTTTCCCTTACCTCGTCAGCCATTTTTATTTTTTACTAATAGAACATGTGACTGCAGGCCAGAGCAATCGTCTATGATGCCTGCGTGAAGTCCAAAGTAATCGTGTTATGATTTTCAGTGATTCAGTAAGTGTTCTTGGATTCGTTTCACATCGTTTAACGTGTTTTCATTCCATATAAATAGGCAAAACAATAGGTTACGACATTTTTAAGCGAAGCTAACTATTGGGGACAACAGACAATGTTTATGAGGTTATAGATGTGTATCCATTTCAAGCCACTAGATGTCCCTATTGATATTGTCCGGTGTCCTTCAGGTGTGTATCCATTGCGTATGAAGGTATATGATGAAACTGAGGTTACAGACCTTGAACTGCATTCAGATCAGTAGCTTTTGGTTGACAACATATTATTATAGATTTAAACCAGTTTAAAACATGTTTAGCTGGTTTCCAGGTTATAGATTAAGTCTAGTCCTGGACTAAGTGGATCTTTCAATAGGGAATCTCCATTGAATCTCCATGGTTTTTAGTCCATGACCAGGCGTATTAAACTGTGCCCCATTATTAAACTGACCCCGAATGTCATAATTTGCAATATTTTTCTATTAATGTAGTCACAGGTCAAACGCTAACTTTTCACAAGTCCTTTATTCACATTCATTCAAATGATACAGAACGAGGCACAATATGATCAGCAATATTTTTTTAATTTAATTTTACCTTTATTTAACCAGGCAAGTCAGTAAAGAACATATTCTTATTTTCAATGACGGCCTGGGAACAGTGGGTTAACAGTGGGTTAACTGCCTGGGCAGAACAACAGATTTGTACCTTGTCAGCTCAGGGGTTTGAACTCGCAACCTTCCAGTTACTAGTCCAACGCTCTAACCACTAGGCTACACTGATGTGACACAATGCACTTTTCTGTTATCTTTTTCAACTAAAATGCAGTCAACAAAATTAGACACATTTTTATTTAGCCTACATTCGTTTGTTGTAACTTTATAACCCATGTATATGGCTTAAACCACTCTATAAGTACATTTGAAGTGGGAAGTTTACATCTCCCTGAGGTTGGAGGCATTAAAAGTTGTTTTTCAACCACTCCACAAATTTATCGTTAACAAACTATAGTTTTGGCAAGTCGGTTAGGACATCTACTTTGTGCATGACGCAAGTAATTGTTCCAACAATTGTTTACAGACAGATTATTTCACTTATAATTCACTGTATCACAGTTACAGTGGGTCAGAAGTTTAAAAACACTATGTTGACTGTGCCTTTAAACAGGTTGGAATATTAAAGAAAATGACAGGCTAATTGACATACTTTGAGTCAATTGGAGGTGTACCTGTGGATGTATTTCAAGGCCTCCCTTCAAACTCAGTGCCTCTTTGCTTGACATCATAGGAAAATCCAAATAAATCAGCCAAGACCTCAAAAAAATAATTGTAGACCTCCACAAGTCTGGTTCATCCTTGGGAGCAATTTCTAAACGCCTGAAGGTACCACGTTAATCTGTACAAACAATAGTATGCAAGTATAACCACCATGGGACGACGCAGCTGTCATACTATACAGGAAGGAGACACGTTCTGTCTCCTAGAGATGAACATACTTTGGTGCGAAAACTGCAAAACAATCGCAGAACAACAGCAAAGGACCTTGTGAAGATGCTGGAGGAAACAGGTACAAAATTATCTATGTCCACAGGAAAACAAGTCCTATATTGACATAACCTGAAAGGCCGCTCAGCAAGGAAGAAGCCACTGCTCCAAAACCCCAATATGGGTCTTCCAAATGGACAATGACCCCAAGCATACTTCCAAAGTTGTGGCAAAATGGCTTAAGGACAACAAAGTCAAGGTATTGGAGGTGCCAACACAAAGCCCTGACCTCAATCCTATAGAAAATGTGTGGGCAGAACTGAAAAAGCATGTGCGAGCAAGGAGACCGAAAACCTGACCCAGTTACACCAGCTCTGTTTGGCCCATTCCTCCATGTAGATCTCCATGTAGATCTCCTCTAGAGCAGTGATGTTTTGGGGCTGTTGCTGGGCAACATGGACTTTCAACTCCCTCCAAAGATTTTCTATGGGGTTGAGATCTGGAGACTGACTAGGCCAATCCAGGACCTTGAAATGCTTCTTACGAAGCACCATAATTTGCAAATAAATTAATTAAAAATCCTACAATGTGATTTTCTGGATTTTTTTCTCATTTTATCTGTCATAGTTGAAGTGTACCGATGATGAAAATTACAGGCCTCTCTCATCTTTTTAAGTGGGAGAACTTTTTTTTTTCACAATTGGTGGCTGACTAAATACTTTTTTGCCCCACTGTATTTGGCTAAGGTGTATGTAAACTTCCGACTTCAACTATACAAACCACTATAATTAGGTGTATAGCATGTAAACATGTTGTGATAATTACATTGAGCAAAAATACTAATGCAACATTGACCAGCATCCCAAACATGCTCAATGGGTGACATGTCTGGTGAGTATACAGGCCATGGAAGAACTGGGACATTTTCAGCCTCCAGGAATTGTGTACATATCCTTGCGACATGGGGCTGTGCATTATCATGCTGAAACATGTTGTGATGGGGGCGGATGAACGGCACAACAATGGGCCTCAGGGTCTTGTCACGGTATTTCTATGCATTCACATTGCCATAGATAAAATGTAAATTTGTTTGTTGTCCGTACCACCCTCACCATGGGGCCCTCTGTTCACAACGTTGACATCAGCAAACCGCTCACCCACATGCCGCCATCTGCCCGGTACAGTTGAAATCGGGATTCACCCGCGAAGAGCACACTTTTACAGCCAGTGGCCATTGAAGGTGAGCAGTTTCCCACTGAAGTCAGTTACGATGTCGAACTGCAGTCAGGTCAAGACCCTGGTGAGGACATTGAGCACGCAGATGAGCTTCCCTGAGACAATTCCTAACAGTTTGTGCAGAAATTATTCGGTTGTGCAAACCCACAGTTTCATCAGCTGTCTGGGTGGCTGGTCTCAGATGATCCCAAAGGTTTGAAGTCAGATGTGGGGGTGCTGTGCTGGCGTGGTTACACGTGGTCTGCGGTTGTGAGGCCGGTTGGACATACTGCCAAATTCAATTCTCTGGAAACAGCTGGTGGACATTCCTGCAGTCAGCATGCCAATTGCATGCTCCATCAAAACATCTGTGGAGTTGTGTGACAATACTGCACATTTTAGAGTGGCCTTTTATTGTCCCCCAGCACAAGGTGCACCTGTGTTTTAACATTTTATTTTACCTTTATTTAACTAGGCAAGTCAGTTTAGAACAAATTGTTATTTTCAATGATGACCTAGGAACAGTTGGTTAACTGCCTGTTCAGGGGCAGAACGACAGATTTGTACCTTGTCAGCTTGGGGATTTGAACTTGCAACCTTTTGGTTACTAGGCCAGCGCTCTAACCACTAGGCTATGCTGTTTAATCTGGTTCTTGATATGCCACAGCTGTCCGGTGGATGGATTCTTTTGGCAAAGGAGAAATGCTCACTAACAATGATGTAAAGACATTTGTCAACAAAATTACAGAGAAATAATATATGTGTGCATATGGAACATTTCTGGGATATTATGTTTCAGCTCATAAATCATGGGACCAACACTTTACATGTTGCGTTTATATTTTTGTTCAGTGTAGATTACAGTAGCCTGCCTACCTACTGTCGAGGCGTGGTCGAGCCAGTCTATATAAATCGTGACGCCTTTAGTCTGGCGCTCCTTCTACTCGTCCCGACTCTGCCACGGCTGTGTTTGTGTGCCCCACCGTAAACTGCTACCCGAGACGCGTCCGGCATCTTGAATAAGAAAGTCCCACGAAGAAAAGGCATAGGCCTACTAGGAACTTTTTAAGAGTAGCAATATCGAGTACGTGGACAATATATAGGAAAACGACATACAGTGATTTTTGCAGAATTACAGTTGGTGGTGATTTGAAGTTCTAAGACATGAGGATTCTACGAGTTGCGCTCCTGCTCGTCCATGCCTTTGGTAAGTATCCAGTTACACTTTTATATCTCAAGTCAGATGACATAGTTCCTTTTCTGTAGCGTTTATACTTTAACACTTGATTAACTATTGGTGGTACTAGTTTCTCCAAGACTTGATTCCTCCTAAGTGGTCTATTTCGTATTCATAAGAGACAGGTCTTGGAGTTACACTTGTTGACTGTACAAGAGTGTGAACTTTTCAAGCATGACCTTCTGAGCATGTCTCATAAACTTTTAAAAGAAGAGTTAATGATTTCCATAAGGTGTAGGCCAGCCTATGCTATTCAAGAACGAAGTGTGGTCATCTTTCTATTTTAAAACATGCTTTATGTAACTGGATATACTTATTTTTAACTCATATTCTTGTACATTAGGTAACTGTCTGTCTATGCAACATGTTGTGTACCATAGCCAAGCAGGATTATAGTCTCCCCTGTACAGAATACTGTCTATGCAACATGTTGTGTACCATAGCCAAGCAGGATTATAGTCTCCCCTGTACAGAATACTGTCTATGCAACATGTTGTGTACCATAGCCAAGCAGGATTATAGTCTCCCCTGTACAGAATACTGTCTATGCAACATGTTGTGTACCATAGCCAAGCAGGATTATAGTCTCCCCTGTACAGAATAGTGCACAGGCATGATGTTTTTGAGCGCCTCACAGTTCTTGGAGCTGAAATGCAACTATCCAGTTGTATAGGCTCACCTGAAGGGGTCATGGGGCCTCATGCAGGACTCTTAGTCTAGAGTCATGTTTCAACTTACCCACTCAAACCCCTCTATTTTCTTTGCACCTGAATGAATGACTGTGTTGGAAAGTAAAGCTTGTGTTCTCAGTGAGCAAAACTGCTTGAAAATACCCCATTTCAACCAGTGTTGTTCACTTGGTTAACTCCTCACAGTGTCAGTCAGAATCTAGTGTACATCTCTAAACCACAGACTACTGAATGGTGTAGCATCAATAATGATAACACGTTAACCTTGTGTTTTCCAGTGGCCTCGAGGTTGGTGAGCGGAGCTGTGGTGGACAGGTATGAGAGTGAGAGGCCACCGCAGCACACAGCATTTATCAACCTGTTGGATGTCCTGAGCGACAGAAGGATGGAGGGAGGGAGGGAGAAGAGTCATCACGGCGTGGAGGGTCCAGTGTTGGAGGATGAGGAGTACTATGATTACTACCATGAAGATGAAGAAGATGCCTCAGGGGAATATGAGGTGGAATTACCTCGAGGTATTTAGTAACTCGCTGTGATTTGTTTGTTTATTGCTCTGTTGTAAAACATCATCCTGTTTATAGGTTCTGGAATCCTGACTGACACATGTATTAGAATACCCTTTATAATTTATTACACTGTTATTCATGAGTTTATCTGGCAGGTTATCAATCAGTTCCATTTTAACACCTGTTGCTATGTAACCTCTAGTTAAATCGCTGGTTCGAATATCTGAGCCGACAAGGTGAAAAATCTGCCGGCGTGCCCCTGAGCAAGGCACTTAACCTTCATTTGCTCCAGGGGTGCCATACTACTATGGCTGACCCTGTAAAACAACACATTGCACCTATCCGGTGTATGTGACAGTAAAAATGTGTTCTATGAGGTGTGTTGGCTAGATCTGTGGTGTGTTGGCGAAAGGTGTGTGAATTCAGTTGTCTGTGTTCTATGAGGTGTATTGGCTAGATGCGTGGATTCAGTTGTCTGTGTTCTATGAGGTGTGTTGGCTAGATCTGTGGATTCAGTTGTCTGTGTTCTATGAGGTGTGTTGGCTAGATCTGTGGATCCAGTTGTCTGTGTTCTATGAGGTGTGTTGGCTAGATCCGTGGATTCAGTTGTCTGTGTTCTTTGGGGTGTGTTGGCTAGATCCGTGGATTCAGTTGTCTGTGTTCTTTGGGGTGTGTTGGCTAGATCCGTGGATTCAGTTGTCTGTGTTCTTTGAGGTGTGTTGGCTAGATCCGTGGATTCAGTTGTCTGTGTTCTTTGAGGTGTGTTGGCTAGATCCGTGGATTCAGTTGTCTGTGTTCTTTGAGGTGTGTTGGCTAGATGTGTGGATTAATTTGTCTGTGTTCTTTTCTTTTTTAGTTGCATTGTCGACTAAACCTAAAGACCCATCGGCCATCTTGGAAGCTGAGAGGAGTGAGGGGAAGAGGAGGAGAGGAAAGGGGAGGAAGAAGGGAAAGGGAAAGAAGAGGAACCCTTGTCTGAAGAAGTATAAGGACTTCTGTATCCATGGCAGCTGTCATTACCTGAGGGACATCAAAGCTCCGTCATGCATGTAAGAAACCTGTCTGTCTCTGTCTGTCTCTGTCTGTCTCTGTCTGTCTCTGTCTGTCTCTGTCTGTCTCCAGAGGAACAAAATGCCTGTTGTACTTTATGTTGCATGAGTACCATCTCACCTCTCTCTCTCTCCCTCTCCCTCTCCCTCTCCCTCTCCCTCTCCCTCTCCCTCTCCCTCTCCCTCTCCCTCTCCCTCTCCCTCTCCCTCTCCCTCTCCCTCTCTCTCTCTCTCTCTTTCTCCCTCCCTCTCTCTCTCTCTCTCTCTCTCTCTCTCTCTCTCTTTCTTTCTTTCTCCCTCTCCCTCTCCATCTCTCTCTCTTTTTCTCCTTGTGCAGATGTCGTCCCAGTTACTCTGGGGAGCGGTGTCACCTGTTCACGCTGGCTTCAGAGGGGAGGGACGTGGGAGGATACAGCCGGACCACAGCTCTGGCTGTGGTGGCAGTGGTGTTGTCCTCTGTCTGTCTCACCATCATAGGCCTGCTGCTGGTGCTCAGGTCAGTACTACAGCCTACACACACACACACACACACACACACACACACACACACACACACACACACACACACACACACACACACACACACACACACACACACACACACACACACACACACACACACACACACACACACACACACACACACACACACACACACACACACACACACACACACACACACACACACACACATACACACACACACACCACCGGTACAGCTGTATGACACAATGCATTATGCAGCAGCTGGAGATTGATACAGTCAGTATTGGCACTGTATTGTGGAAATGGACAAACAGGAAATAGTACACAACCTAACTGAATGTAGAGGAATGGGAAATGAGGCTATAACAAACATGACAGGGTAGATCAGCATGGTTATAGTTTAGCGCTATTGTTCTCACCTGACAACAATAATTATTGTAACCACAGGTGCTGTTGTTGTTCCAAAACATTTCCAGGATCCACAGGTCTTAACCCTGTTGTTTTTCTCCAGGTTTCACAAGCGAGGAGCGTACGACATAGAGCACGAGGAGAAGGTCAAACTGGGATCAGCACCCAACCATTGAAGAGCTGGAGAGAAGGGTGAGTTACCAAGGAAACACCAAACTCCTCTCTTTTCAAGTCCTGAACTGAAATGTTAGTTCCCCTCCTAAATTGATAGGAGTTAGACAGAAAGTAAAATGTCATCATAACATTACAGTATGATTGTGAAAGATTAGTCTGGGTTTTGTTTTCACACGGTCTGAGTGTTGAAAGAAACTTGATTGCTTATTGTGTCTTTTATTTCAGGACAGGATAGGGAAATTCTACCTCAAAATAGAAAAGAAGTGAAAAAAAGCCAAGAGAGAACGCAGAAAGACCTGGAAGGTATGGCAGAGAGGGGGACTGGATGGCTGTGACCTGGACACATAGCCCCAACCCATCTCACTGATGAACAGATGTGATTGGGTAGCTCGATTCTGCGGTAAGCCCTGCAACCTATCAGGAGAGAGCCTGGCTAAAACTGGAACTCTGATTGGCTGGGAGAAAAGACTGGAGTGGTGATGACAATATGGAAGCTGAGATGAAGAGAAGGAACATTTCTGGGCCCGTATCCACAAAGTGTCTCGAGGAAGGAGAGCTGATCTTGGATCAGTTTTGCCTTTAGATCATTGTGAATAACATTATATTGACAGGCCCTATATCAGCACACTCCTATCAGAGATGCTTTGTGGAAACGTCCCTGGATCAGTGCTGCTTCTTGGCTATGTTAAAAAAGACTACCAGGAGTCTCAGCCTAAAAGGACACCATCTTCTCTTCATCTGCCAGAAACAGAGAGAACCATGGTCTTTCTTCAACAGGAAGTGTTTTTACCAATCAGCATTTTGTATTTTCCTTCATATGCTCATTCTTTGTCGTTTTCTAGTGTACTGTAAAACTGTTATTTATACCATATATTTGTCTTTTAATTTATTTATTGATGTGATGTTGCTATATTTATGCAGATATTTAACTCCTTTCAACCAAAGATGCACTTCCAGTTTGTAAAGGTTATCTATAAGGTCATCCTTGTGTTTTTATATTTAAATGTTAAATAATATTTATTGATGAAAATGAAGATAAAATGAATAAAAAGTGTACAGTATATTTGGAGAAATAGACATTTGAACGTAAGCGTTCTCTTGGTCTCATAGATGCACCTGATTGCTGACTTTGATATCAGCACTCTGTGTACAGGCTGCTGAGAACACACACCACTGTGATTAGTTGGTTGCTTGATTGATTGATTCAATAAACAACAGTGTGTTGTACTATACCAATGTACCACTGACAGGTCTCTCTGTGTGTGCCATTATGACGTGGTTGAATTGGTCTTCTGTGTTTGACTCTGTGAAGAAGACACACAAAACATCCAGACATAGAAGTGAATTGAATAGAATTTACTCTATTCTAGAATCCCAAAATATAGAATATAGGAAATATTCTAGAATGTTTAATCTAGAATCCAGTTTAAATATTTCTGTATTACAATCAGGATGTGGAATAGATCCAATGCAAACTCTGGTGCCTTGTTGAGTTCAGTCATTGTAGTGAGTGTTGGAAAATAGAAACATACACAAGTGGTGTACTTTTTATTGTCTTTGAGAAATTAGTAGGACATAAATCTCCAAAAATGTTATCTCCAATTTCTGTTACCATGCCAGTTGTGTTGTCTTGTTTTAGCATGGTGGGTGTGGTTAGGGATATACTATAGTTACTATAATATGGATATTTACTGTACTGTAATATACACTGAGATCCATGCTAAGATCATGATCAAATGTGAATTCATTCAAGTGTTCAGCCTTTTTAAAAACGAATAACCCTCCCCTAGAAAAACATCCTGGACACAACCTGCAGTTTTGAAGTGATTTCTAGTAAAAAAAAATGTTTTTCTTCTCAGAAAATAAAGTATTTTTTTCTCTGAATCCCCGAAGTCATTGTATTATGCATTATCTGTATTACGAAGGCTGCATTTACACAGACAGAACAATTCTGATTTGTTTCTACTAATTGGTCCTTTGACCAATCAGATCAGATTTTTTGCCAATAATTGGGCTGCATGTGTAAAAGCTGTAATAACTCATATCCTGTATCCTGTTGCTATCTATACACTGAGTGTTTTAACCTTAGGATCATGATGCTACAAAGTTCCCTCTAGACACTGATCTAATGTCAGTTTAGGGTCTGTTGTTTTGGATTGGAAGGAAGGCATCTTAATCAAGATTCAAGATCTGAGGTAGTTAAAATATATATATATATTTTACCTCAAGTTGCTTCTATCTGTTATTATAAGTTAATAACATTTCTATACTAATGGTCTAGGCTTCAACTTGATAGTTAAGGTCACCATTATTATAGCTATCTGGTTAACTTCCTGTATTGAGTGTGTCACTATGGCCTCATATTGAAGTGATACTTAGGAGAGACCTGTCTGGGACGACAACACTACTGTGTCCTTTTGGTCTTTCAGTCACTGGCTGTAATTATAGAAAGGATAATATTTATGTTCCATTCTCACCCCCTCCCTTTTACCCCTCCTCTCCTCCCCTCCCGTGCTTCAGCTACTCCTTTCAACCAGAGCACCTGTATCCTGGCCAAGGGTCACCTTCAGGATGTGCAGCCAGCAAGCGTTCTGAAGAGTTCCCTCTTATGTAATTTCCTAAGTAACTTAAGTCTACTCTTAACTTCGTAAGAACATTTTCTCTTTCCATAAATCCTCTCGACATGTGTTCATGCCAATGACAGAAGGGCTGGCAAAATGACAAGCAGACCTGACAGCTATTCTCCAGTGACTTTTATTTTATTTAACTAGGCAAGTCAGTTAAGAACAAATTCTTATTTTCAATGACGGCCTAGGAACAGTGGGTTAACTGCCTTCTTTTAGGGGCAGAATGACAGATTTGTACCTTGTCAACTCGGGGATTTGAATTTGAAACCTTTCGGTTGCAAGCCCAACGCTCTAGGCTACCCTGCCACCCTACAGTAATCTCGTATATCCACAGCTGTTCTGCATCGATCTACAGTTAGCTAGCATATCCACAGCTGTTCTCCTTTGATCTACAGTAATCTAATATATCCACAGCTGTTCTCCTTTGATCTACAGTAATCTAATATATCCACAGCTGTTCTCCTTCGATCTACAGTAATCTAGCATATCCACAGCTGTTCTCCTTTGATCTACAGTAATCTAGTATATCCACAGCTGTTCTCCTTTGATCTACAGTAATCTAGTATATCCACAGCTGTTCTCCTTCGATCTACAGTAATCTAGTATATCCACAGCTGTTCTGCATCGATCTACAGTTAGCTAGCGTATCCACAGCTGTTCTCCTTTTATCTACAGTAATCTAGTATATCCACAGCTGTTCTCCTTTGATCTACAGTAATCTAGTATATCCACAGCTGTTCTCCTTTGATCTACAGTAATCTAGTATATCCACAGCTGTTCTCCTTTGATCTACAGTAATCTAGTATATCCACAGCTGTTCTGCATCGATCTACAGTTAGCTAGCGTATCCACAGCTGTTCTCCTTTTATCTACAGTAATCTAGTATATCCACAGCTGTTCTCCTTTGATCTACAGTAATCTAGTATATCCACAGCTGTTCTCCTTTGATCTACAGTAATCTAGTATATCCACAGCTGTTCTCCTTTGATCTACAGTAATCTAGTATATCCACAGCTGTTCTCCTTCGATCTACAGTAATCTAGTATATCCACAGCTGTTCTCCTTTGATCTACAGTAATCTAGTATATCCACAGCTGTTCTCCTTTTATCTACAGTAATCTAGTATATCCACAGCTGTTCTCCTTTGATCTACAGTAATCTAGTATATCCACAGCTGTTCTCCTTTGATCTAGAGTAATCTAGTATATCCACAGCTGTTCTCCTTTGATCTACAGTAATCTAGTATATCCACAGCTGTTCTCCTTCGATCTACAGTAATCTAGTATATCCACAGCTGTTCTCCTTTGATCTACAGTAATCTAGTATATCCACAGCTGTTCTGCATCGATCTACAGTTAGCTAGCGTATCCACAGCTGTTCTCCTTTTATCTACAGTAATCTAGTATATCCACAGCTGTTCTCCTTTGATCTACAGTAATCTAGTATATCCACAGCTGTTCTCCTTTGATCTACAGTAATCTAGTATATCCACAGCTGTTCTCCTTTGATCTACAGTAATCTAGTATATCCACAGCTGTTCTGCATCGATCTACAGTTAGCTAGCGTATCCACAGCTGTTCTCCTTTTATCTACAGTAATCTAGTATATCCACAGCTGTTCTCCTTTGATCTACAGTAATCTAGTATATCCACAACTGTTCTCCTTTGATCTACAGTATTCTAGTATATCCACAGCTGTTCTCCTTTGATCTACAGTAATCTAGTATATCCACAGCTGTTCTCCTTTGATCTACAGTAATCTAGTATATCCACAGCTGTTCTCCTTTGATCTACAGTAATCTAGTATATCCACAGCTGTTCTCCTTCGATCTACAGTAATCTAATATATCCACAGCTGTTCTCCTTCGATCTACAGTAATCTAATATATCCACAGCTGTTCTCCTTCGATCTACAGTAATCTAGTATATCCACAGCTGTTCTCCTTTGATCTACAGTAATCTAGTATATCCACAGCTGTTCTCCTTTGATCTACAGTAATCTAGTATATCCACAGCTGTTCTCCTTCGATCTACAATAATCTAGTATATCCACAGCTGTTCTCCTTTGATCTACAGTAATCTAGTATATCCACAGCTGTTCTCCTTTGATCTACAGTAATCTAGTATATCCACAGCTGTTCTCCTTCGATCTACAGTAATCTAATATATCCACAGCTGTTCTCCTTCGATCTACAGTAATCTAATATATCCACAGCTGTTCTCCTTCGATCTACAGTAATCTAGTATATCCACAGCTGTTCTCCTTTGATCTACAGTAATCTAGTATATCCACAGCTGTTCTCCTTCGATCTACAGTAATCTAATATATCCACAGCTGTTCTCCTTCGATCTACAGTAATCTAGTATATCCACAGCTGTTCTCCTTTGATCTACAGTAATCTAGTATATCCACAGCTGTTCTCCTTCGATCTACAGTAATCTAATATATCCACAGCTGTTCTCCTTCGATCTACAGTAATCTAATATATCCACAGCTGTTCTCCTTCGATCTGCAGTAATCTAGTATATCCACAGCTGTTCTCCTTCGATCTACAGTAATCTAGTATATCCACAGCTGTTCTCCTTTGATCTACAGTAATCTAATATATCCACAGCTGTTCTCCTTCGATCTACAGTAATCTAGTATATCCACAGCTGTTCTCTTTTGATCTACAGTAATCTAATATATCCACAGCTGTTCTCCTTCGATCTACAGTAATCTAGTATATCCACAGCTGTTCTCCTTTGATCTACAGTAATCTAGTATATCCACAGCTGTTCTCCTTCGATCTACAGTAATCTAATATATCCACAGCTGTTCTCCTTCGATCTACAGTAATCTAATATATCCACAGCTGTTCTCCTTCGATCTGCAGTAATCTAGTATATCCACAGCTGTTCTCCTTCGATCTACAGTAATCTAGTATATCCACAGCTGTTCTCCTTTGATCTACAGTAATCTAATATATCCACAGCTGTTCTCCTTCGATCTACAGTAATCTAGTATATCCACAGCTGTTCTCTTTTGATCTACAGTAATCTAATATATCCACAGCTGTTCTCCTTCGATCTGCAGTAATCTAGTATATCCACAGCTGTTCTCCTTCGATCTACAGTAATCTAGTATATCCACAGCTGTTCTCTTTTGATCTACAGTAATCTAATATATCCACAGCTGTTCTCCTTCGATCTACAGTAATCTAGTATATCCACAGCTGTTCTCCTTTGATCTACAGTAATCTAGTATATCCACAGCTGTTCTCCTTCGATCTACAGTAATCTAATATATCCACAGCTGTTCTCCTTCGATCTACAGTAATCTAATATATCCACAGCTGTTCTCCTTCGATCTGCAGTAATCTAGTATATCCACAGCTGTTCTCCTTCGATCTACAGTAATCTAGTATATCCACAGCTGTTCTCCTTTGATCTACAGTAATCTAATATATCCACAGCTGTTCTCCTTCGATCTACAGTAATCTAGTATATCCACAGCTGTTCTCTTTTGATCTACAGTAATCTAATATATCCACAGCTGTTCTCCTTCGATCTGCAGTAATCTAGTATATCCACAGCTGTTCTCCTTCGATCTACAGTAATCTAGTATATCCACAGCTGTTCTCCTTTGATCTACAGTAATCTAATATATCCACAGCTGTTCTCCTTCGATCTACAGTAATCTAATATATCCACAGCTGTTCTCCTTCGATCTGCAGTAATCTAGTATATCCACAGCTGTTCTCCTTCGATCTACAGTAATCTAGTATATCCACAGCTGTTCTCCTTTGATCTACAGTAATCTAATATATCCACAGCTGTTCTCCTTCGATCTACAGTAATCTAGTATATCCACAGCTGTTCTCTTTTGATCTACAGTAATCTAATATATCCACAGCTGTTCTCCTTCGATCTACAGTAATCTAATATATCCACAGCTGTTCTCCTTTGATCTACAGTAATCTGAAGATATAAGACTACGTAGTTGTGATGACAGAACCCCATCAGGATCCCTGACAGATAAATCTGACATTACTAAGTGGCTGGTTACAGTGGGTGGTGGGGGACATGAACCTGCTGCACACTAGCCAGGAACAGGAACAGGAACAGGAAGCCTTTGGGGGAGCAGATGAAGTTGGGACACCTGATCTGAGAGTACACCGCATCATTCCACTACACCACCACAGTATTAGTCACACAGACAACAAATGGCACGCTCAGAGACGATGCCTACTAATGTAACATATGAGTAACTCTACTACCACTCCTGAACACGCACACACACACGTGTGCAACAATACTACTACACTTAATCCTTCCACCCCTGAGCACCCCTGTATACCAACACCCCACAGAGGTGATGTAGAGCTCACACCAGCTCCTTACAGTAAATACCCTGTGGCTAAACAACAATGCTGTGCTGCTGTGTAACATAACATCGCCTGGCTTAATGGTCTGATTTATGCGGCACACATAGACAGAGACAGGCTGAGACAGGATGAGACTCAACAGGAATCATAGACAGAGACAGGATGAGACTCAACAGGACTCATAGACAGAGACAGGCTGAGACTCAGCAGGACTCATAGACAGAGACAGGATGAGACTCAGCAGGACTCATAGACCGAGACAGGATGAGACTCAACAGGACTCATAGACAGAGACAGGCTGAGACTCAGCCGGACTCATAGACAGAGACAGGCTGAGACTCAACAGGACTCATAGACAGAGACAGGCTGAGACTCAGCAGGACTCATAGACCGAGACAGGATGAGACTCAACAGGACTCATAGACAGAGACAGGCTGAGACTCAGCAGGACTCATAGACAGAGACAGGCTGAGACTCAACAGGACTCATAGACCGAGACAGGATGAGACTCAACAGGACTCATAGACAGAGACAGGCTGAGACTCAGCAGGACTCATAGACAGAGACAGGCTGAGACTCAACAGGACTCATAGACAGAGACAGGCTGAGACTCAACAGGACTCATAGACCGAGACAGGATGAGACTCAACAGGACTCATAGACAGAGACAGGCTGAGACTCAGCAGGACTCATAGACAGAGACAGGCTGAGACTCAACAGGACTCATAGACCGAGACAGGCTGAGACTCAACAGGACTCATAGACAGAGACAGGCTGAGACTCAGCAGGACTCATAGACAGAGACAGGCTGAGACTCAACAGGACTCATAGACCGAGATAGGCTGAGACTCAACAGGACTCATAGACAGAGACAGGCTGAGACTCAACAGGACTCATAGACCGAGACAGGCTGAGACTCAACAGGACTCATAGACCAAGATAGGCTGAGACTCAACAGGACTCATAGACAGAGACAGGCTGAGACTCAGCAGGACTCATAGACAGAGACAGGCTGAGACTCAGCAGGACTCATAGACCGAGACAGGCTGAGACTCAGCAGGACTCATAGACAGAGACAGGCTGAGACTCAGCAGGACTCATAGACAGAGACAGGCTGAGACTCAGGAGGACTCATAGACAGAGAGGCTGAGACTCAGCAAGACTCATAGACAGAGACAGGCTGAGACTAAGCAGGACTCATAGACATAGACAGGCTGAGACTAAGCAGGACTCATAGACAAAGACAGTCGGAGACTCAGCAGGGCTCATAGACAAAGACAGGCTAAGACTCAGCAGGGCTCATAGACAGAGACAGGCTGAGACTCAGCAGGGCTCATAGACAAAGACAGGCTGAGACTCAGCAGGGCTCATAGACAGAGACAGACTGAGACTCAGCAGGACTCATAGACAAAGACAGGCTGAGACTCAGCAGGACTCATAGACAGAGACAGGCTGAGACTCAACAGGACTCATAGACCGAGACAGGATGAGACTCAACAGGACTCATAGACAGAGACAGGCTGAGACTCAGCAGGACTCATAGACAGAGACAGGCTGAGACTCAGCAGGGCTCATAGACAGAGACAAGCTGAGACTCAGCAGGATTCATTGAGAGAGACAGGCTGAGACTCAGAAGGACTCATAGACAGAGACAGGCTGAGACTCAGCAGAACTCATTGAGAGAGACAGGCTGAGACTCAGAAGGACTCATAGACAGAGACAGGCTGAGACTCAGCAGGACTCATTGAGAGAGACAGGCTGAGACTCAGCAGGACTCATAGACAGAGACAGGCTGAGACTCAGCAGGACTCATTGAGAGAGACAGGCTGAGACTCAGCAGGACTCATAGACAGAGACAGGCTGAGACTCAGCAGAACTCATTGAGAGAGACAGGCTGAGACTCAGAAGGACTCATAGACAGAGACAGGCTGAGACTCAGCGGGAGTCATAGACAGAGACAGGCTGAGACTCAGCAGAACTCATTGAGAGAGACAGGCTGAGACTCAGAAGGACTCATAGACAGAGACAGGCTGAGACTCAGCGGGAGTCATAGATAGAGACAGGCTGAGACTCAGCCGGACTCATAGACAGAGACAGGCTGAGACTCAACAGGACTCATAGACAGAGACAGGCTGAGACTCAGCAGGACTCATAGACCGAGACAGGATGAGACTCAACAGGACTCATAGACAGAGACAGGCTGAGACTCAGCAGGACTCATAGACAGAGACAGGCTGAGACTCAACAGGACTCATAGACCGAGACAGGATGAGACTCAACAGGACTCATAGACAGAGACAGGCTGAGACTCAGCAGGACTCATAGACAGAGACAGGCTGAGACTCAACAGGACTCATAGACAGAGACAGGCTGAGACTCAACAGGACTCATAGACAGAGACACGCTGAGACTCAGCAGGACTCATAGACAGAGACAGGCTGAGACTCAGCAGGGCTCATAGACAGAGACAGGCTGAGACTCAGCAGGGCTCATAGACAGAGACAGGCTGAGACTCAGCAGGGCTCATAGACAAAGACAGGCTGAGACTCAGCAGGACTCATAGACAAAGACAGGCTGAGACTCAGCAGGACTCATAGACAGAGACAGGCTGAGACTCAACAGGACTCATAGACCGAGACAGGATGAGACTCAACAGGACTCATAGACAGAGACACGCTGAGACTCAGCAGGACTCATAGACAGAGACAGGCTGAGACTCAGCAGGGCTCATAGACAGAGACAGGCTGAGACTCAGCAGGGCTCATAGACAAAGACAGGCTGAGACTCAGCAGGGCTCATAGACAGAGACAGACTGAGACTCAGCAGGACTCATAGACAAAGACAGGCTGAGACTCAGCAGGACTCATAGACAGAGACAGGCTGAGACTCAACAGGACTCATAGACCGAGACAGGCTGAGACTCAACAGGACTCATAGACAGAGACAGGCTGAGACTCAGCAGGACTCATAGACAGAGACAGGCTGAGACTCAGCAGGGCTCATAGACAGAGACAGGCTGAGACTCAACAGGACTCATAGACCGAGACAGGATGAGACTCAACAGGACTCATAGACAGAGACAGGCTGAGACTCAGCAGGACTCATAGACAGAGACAGGCTGAGACTCAACAGGACTCATAGACAGAGACAGGCTGAGACTCAACAGGACTCATAGACCGAGACAGGATGAGACTCAACAGGACTCATAGACAGAGACAGGCTGAGACTCAGCAGGACTCATAGACAGAGACAGGCTGAGACTCAACAGGACTCATAGACCGAGACAGGCTGAGACTCAACAGGACTCATAGACAGAGACAGGCTGAGACTCAGCAGGACTCATAGACAGAGACAGGCTGAGACTCAACAGGACTCATAGACCGAGATAGGCTGAGACTCAACAGGACTCATAGACAGAGACAGGCTGAGACTCAACAGGACTCATAGACCGAGACAGGCTGAGACTCAACAGGACTCATAGACCGAGACAGGCTGAGACTCAACAGGACTCATAGACAGAGACAGGCTGAGACTCAGCAGGACTCATAGACAGAGACAGGCTGAGACTCAGCAGGACTCATAGACCGAGACAGGCTGAGACTCAGCAGGACTCATAGACAGAGACAGGCTGAGACTCAGCAGGACTCATAGACAGAGACAGGCTGAGACTCAGGAGGACTCATAGACAGAGAGGCTGAGACTCAGCAAGACTCATAGACAGAGACAGGCTGAGACTAAGCAGGACTCATAGACTTAGACAGGCTGAGACTAAGCAGGACTCATAGACAAAGACAGTCGGAGACTCAGCAGGGCTCATAGACAAAGACAGGCTAAGACTCAGCAGGGCTCATAGACAGAGACAGGCTGAGACTCAGCAGGGCTCATAGACAAAGACAGGCTGAGACTCAGCAGGACTCATAGACAAAGACAGGCTGAGACTCAGCAGGACTCATAGACAGAGACAGGCTGAGACTCAACAGGACTCATAGACCGAGACAGGATGAGACTCAACAGGACTCATAGACAGAGACACGCTGAGACTCAGCAGGACTCATAGACAGAGACAGGCTGAGACTCAGCAGGGCTCATAGACAGAGACAGGCTGAGACTCAGCAGGGCTCATAGACAAAGACAGGCTGAGACTCAGCAGGGCTCATAGACAGAGACAGACTGAGACTCAGCAGGACTCATAGACAAAGACAGGCTGAGACTCAGCAGGACTCATAGACAGAGACAGGCTGAGACTCAACAGGACTCATAGACCGAGACAGGCTGAGACTCAACAGGACTCATAGACAGAGACAGGCTGAGACTCAGCAGGACTCATAGACAGAGACAGGCTGAGACTCAGCAGGGCTCATAGACAGAGACAAGCTGAGACTCAGCAGGACTCATTGAGAGAGACAGGCTGAGACTCAGAAGGACTCATAGACAGAGACAGGCTGAGACTCAGCAGAACTCATTGAGAGAGACAGGCTGAGACTCAGAAGGACTCATAGACAGAGACAGGCTGAGACTCAGCAGGACTCATTGAGAGAGACAGGCTGAGACTCAGCAGGACTCATAGACAGAGACAGGCTGAGACTCAGCAGGACTCATTGAGAGAGACAGGCTGAGACTCAGCAGGACTCATAGACAGAGACAGGCTGAGACTCAGCAGAACTCATTGAGAGAGACAGGCTGAGACTCAGAAGGACTCATAGACAGAGACAGGCTGAGACTCAGCGGGAGTCATAGACAGAGACAGGCTGAGACTCAGCAGAACTCATTGAGAGAGACAGGCTGAGACTCAGAAGGACTCATAGACAGAGACAGGCTGAGACTCAGCGGGAGTCATAGATAGAGACAGGCTGAGACTCAGCCGGACTCATAGACAGAGACAGGCTGAGACTCAACAGGACTCATAGACAGAGACAGGCTGAGACTCAGCAGGACTCATAGACCGAGACAGGATGAGACTCAACAGGACTCATAGACAGAGACAGGCTGAGACTCAGCAGGACTCATAGACAGAGACAGGCTGAGACTCAACAGGACTCATAGACCGAGACAGGATGAGACTCAACAGGACTCATAGACAGAGACAGGCTGAGACTCAACAGGACTCATAGACAGAGACAGGCTGAGACTCAGCAGGACTCATAGACAGAGACAGGCTGAGACTCAACAGGACTCATAGACAGAGACAGGCTGAGACTCAACAGGACTCATAGACCGAGACAGGATGAGACTCAACAGGACTCATAGACAGAGACAGGCTGAGACTCAGCAGGACTCATAGACAGAGACAGGCTGAGACTCAACAGGACTCATAGACCGAGACAGGCTGAGACTCAACAGGACTCATAGACAGAGACAGGCTGAGACTCAGCAGGACTCATAGACAGAGACAGGCTGAGACTCAACAGGACTCATAGACCGAGATAGGCTGAGACTCAACAGGACTCATAGACAGAGACAGGCTGAGACTCAACAGGACTCATAGACCGAGACAGGCTGAGACTCAACAGGACTCATAGACCGAGACAGGCTGAGACTCAACAGGACTCATAGACAGAGACAGGCTGAGACTCAGCAGGACTCATAGACAGAGACAGGCTGAGACTCAGCAGGACTCATAGACAGAGACAGGCTGAGACTCAGCAGGACTCATAGACAGAGACAGGCTGAGACTCAGCAGGACTCATAGACAGAGACAGGCTGAGACTCAACAGGACTCATAGACAGAGACAGGCTGAGACTCAGCAGGACTCATAGACAGAGACAGGCTGAGACTCAACAGGACTCATAGACAGAGACAGGCTGAGACTCAACAGGACTCATAGACCGAGACAGGATGAGACTCAACAGGACTCATAGACAGAGACAGGCTGAGACTCAGCAGGACTCATAGACAGAGACAGGCTGAGACTCAACAGGACTCATAGACCGAGACAGGCTGAGACTCAACAGGACTCATAGACAGAGACAGGCTGAGACTCAGCAGGACTCATAGACAGAGACAGGCTGAGACTCAACAGGACTCATAGACCGAGATAGGCTGAGACTCAACAGGACTCATAGACAGAGACAGGCTGAGACTCAACAGGACTCATAGACTGAGACAGGCTGAGACTCAACAGGACTCATAGACCGAGACAGGCTGAGACTCAACAGGACTCATAGACAGAGACAGGCTGAGACTCAGCAGGACTCATAGACAGAGACAGGCTGAGACTCAGCAGGACTCATAGACCGAGACAGGCTGAGACTCAGCAGGACTCATAGACAGAGACAGGCTGAGACTCAGCAGGACTCATAGACAGAGACAGGCTGAGACTCAGGAGGACTCATAGACAGAGAGGCTGAGACTCAGCAAGACTCATAGACAGAGACAGGCTGAGACTAAGCAGGACTCATAGACTTAGACAGGCTGAGACTAAGCAGGACTCATAGACAAAGACAGTCGGAGACTCAGCAGGGCTCATAGACAAAGACAGGCTAAGACTCAGCAGGGCTCATAGACAGAGACAGGCTGAGACTCAGCAGGGCTCATAGACAAAGACAGGCTGAGACTCAGCAGGACTCATAGACAAAGACAGGCTGAGACTCAGCAGGACTCATAGACAGAGACAGGCTGAGACTCAACAGGACTCATAGACCGAGACAGGATGAGACTCAACAGGACTCATAGACAGAGACAGGCTGAGACTCAGCAGGACTCATAGACAGAGACAGGCTGAGACTCAGCAGGGCTCATAGACAGAGACAGGCTGAGACTCAGCAGGGCTCATAGACAAAGACAGGCTGAGACTCAGCAGGGCTCATAGACAGAGACAGACTGAGACTCAGCAGGACTCATAGACAAAGACAGGCTGAGACTCAGCAGGACTCATAGACAGAGACAGGCTGAGACTCAACAGGACTCATAGACCGAGACAGGATGAGACTCAACAGGACTCATAGACAGAGACAGGCTGAGACTCAGCAGGACTCATAGACAGAGACAGGCTGAGACTCAGCAGGGCTCATAGACAGAGACAAGCTGAGACTCAGCAGGACTCATTGAGAGAGACAGGCTGAGACTCAGAAGGACTCATAGACAGAGACAGGATGAGACTCAACAGGACTCATAGACAGAGACAGGCTGAGACTCAGCAGGACTCATAGACCGAGACAGGATGAGACTCAACAGGACTCATTGAGAGAGACAGGCTGAGACTCAGCAGGACTCATAGACAGAGACAGGCTGAGACTCAGCAGAACTCATTGAGAGAGACAGGCTGAGACTCAGAAGGACTCATAGACAGAGACAGGCTGAGACTCAGCGGGAGTCATAGACAGAGACAGGCTGAGACTCAGCAGAACTCATTGAGAGAGACAGGCTGAGACTCAGAAGGACTCATAGACAGAGACAGGCTGAGACTCAGCGGGAGTCATAGATAGAGACAGGCTGAGACTCAGCCGGACTCATAGACAGAGACAGGCTGAGACTCAACAGGACTCATAGACAGAGACAGGCTGAGACTCAGCAGGACTCATAGACCGAGACAGGATGAGACTCAACAGGACTCATAGACAGAGACAGGCTGAGACTCAGCAGGACTCATAGACAGAGACAGGCTGAGACTCAACAGGACTCATAGACCGAGACAGGATGAGACTCAACAGGACTCATAGACAGAGACAGGCTGAGACTCAGCAGGACTCATAGACAGAGACAGGCTGAGACTCAACAGGACTCATAGACAGAGACAGGCTGAGACTCAACAGGACTCATAGACCGAGACAGGATGAGACTCAACAGGACTCATAGACAGAGACAGGCTGAGACTCAGCAGGACTCATAGACAGAGACAGGCTGAGACTCAACAGGACTCATAGACCGAGACAGGCTGAGACTCAACAGGACTCATAGACAGAGACAGGCTGAGACTCAGCAGGACTCATAGACAGAGACAGGCTGAGACTCAACAGGACTCATAGACCGAGATAGGCTGAGACTCAACAGGACTCATAGACAGAGACAGGCTGAGACTCAACAGGACTCATAGACCGAGACAGGCTGAGACTCAACAGGACTCATAGACCGAGACAGGCTGAGACTCAACAGGACTCATAGACAGAGACAGGCTGAGACTCAGCAGGACTCATAGACAGAGACAGGCTGAGACTCAGCAGGACTCATAGACCGAGACAGGCTGAGACTCAGCAGGACTCATAGACAGAGACAGGCTGAGACTCAGCAGGACTCATAGACAGAGACAGGCTGAGACTCAGGAGGACTCATAGACAGAGAGGCTGAGACTCAGCAAGACTCATAGACAGAGACAGGCTGAGACTAAGCAGGACTCATAGACTTAGACAGGCTGAGACTAAGCAGGACTCATAGACAAAGACAGTCGGAGACTCAGCAGGGCTCATAGACAAAGACAGGCTAAGACTCAGCAGGGCTCATAGACAGAGACAGGCTGAGACTCAGCAGGGCTCATAGACAAAGACAGGCTGAGACTCAGCAGGGCTCATAGACAGAGACAGACTGAGACTCAGCAGGACTCATAGACAAAGACAGGCTGAGACTCAGCAGGACTCATAGACAGAGACAGGCTGAGACTCAACAGGACTCATAGACCGAGACAGGATGAGACTCAACAGGACTCATAGACAGAGACAGGCTGAGACTCAGCAGGACTCATAGACAGAGACAGGCTGAGACTCAGCAGGGCTCATAGACAGAGACAAGCTGAGACTCAGCAGGACTCATTGAGAGAGACAGGCTGAGACTCAGAAGGACTCATAGACAGAGACAGGCTGAGACTCAGCAGAACTCATTGAGAGAGACAGGCTGAGACTCAGAAGGACTCATAGACAGAGACAGGCTGAGACTCAGCAGGACTCATTGAGAGAGACAGGCTGAGACTCAGCAGGACTCATAGACAGAGACAGGCTGAGACTCAGCAGGACTCATTGAGAGAGACAGGCTGAGACTCAGCAGGACTCATAGACAGAGACAGGCTGAGACTCAGCAGAACTCATTGAGAGAGACAGGCTGAGACTCAGAAGGACTCATAGACAGAGACAGGCTGAGACTCAGCGGGAGTCATAGACAGAGACAGGCTGAGACTCAGCAGAACTCATTGAGAGAGACAGGCTGAGACTCAGAAGGACTCATAGACAGAGACAGGCTGAGACTCAGCGGGAGTCATAGATAGAGACAGGCTGAGACTCAGCCGGACTCATAGACAGAGACAGGCTGAGACTCAGCAGAACTCATTGAGAGAGACAGGCTGAGACTCAGAAGGACTCATAGACAGAGACAGGCTGGGACTCAGCGGGAGTCATAGACAGAGACAGGCTGGGACTCAGCGGGAGTCATAGACAGAGACAGGCTGAGACTCAGCAGAACTCATTGAGAGAGACAGGCTGAGACTCAACAGGACTCATAGACAGAGACAGGCTGAGACTCAACAGGACTCATAGACCGAGACAGGATGAGACTCAACAGGACTCATAGACAGAGACAGGCTGAGACTCAGCAGGACTCATAGACAGAGACAGGCTGAGACTCAACGGGACTCATAGACCGAGACAGGCTGAGACTCAACAGGACTCATAGACAGAGACAGGCTGAGACTCAGCAGGACTCATAGACAGAGACAGGCTGAGACTCAACAGGACTCATAGACCGAGACATGCTGAGACTCAACAGGACTCATAGACAGAGACAGGCTGAGACTCAACAGGACTCATAGACCGAGACAGGCTGAGACTCAACAGGACTCATAGACCGAGACAGGCTGAGACTCAACAGGACTCATAGACAGAGACAGGCTGAGACTCAGCAGGACTCATAGACAGAGACAGGCTGAGACTCAGCAGGACTCATAGACCGAGACAGGCTGAGACTCAGCAGGACTCATAGACAGAGACAGGCTGAGACTCAGCAGGACTCATAGACAGAGACAGGCTGATACTCAGGAGGACTCATAGACAGAGAGGCTGAGACTCAGCAGGACTCATAGACAGAGACAGGCTGAGACTAAGCAGGACTCATAGACATAGACAGGCTGAGACTAAGCAGGACTCATAGACAAAGACAGTCGGTGACTCAGCAGGGCTCATAGACAAAGACAGGCTAAGACTCAGCAAGGCTCATAGACAGAGACAGGCTGAGACTCAGCAGGGCTAATAGACAAAGACAGGCTGAGACTCAGCAGGTCTCATAGACAGAGACAGACTGAGACTCAGCAGGACTCATAGACAAAGACAGGCTGAGACTCAGCAGGACTCATAGACAGAGACAGGCTGAGACTCAGCAGGACTTATAGACAGAGACAGACTGAGACTCAGCAGGACTCATAGACAGAGACAGGCTGAGACCCAGCAGGGCTCATAGACAGAGACAGGCTGAGACTCAGCAGGGCTCATAGACAGAGACAAGCTGAGACTCAGCAGGACTCATTGAGAGAGACAGGCTGAGACTCAGAAGGACTCATAGACAGAGACAGGCTGAGACTCAGCAGAACTCATTGAGAGAGACAGGCTGAGACTCAGAAGGACTCATAGACAGAGACAGGCTGAGACTCAGCAGGACTCATTGAGAGAGACAGGCTGAGACTCAGCAGGACTCATAGACAGAGACAGGCTGAGACTCAGCAGGACTCATTGAGAGAGACAGGCTGAGACTCAGCAGGACTCATAGACAGAGACAGGCTGAGACTCAGCAGAACTCATTGAGAGAGACAGGCTGAGACTCAGAAGGACTCATAGACAGAGACAGGCTGAGACTCAGCGGGAGTCATAGACAGAGACAGGCTGAGACTCAGCAGAACTCATTGAGAGAGACAGGCTGAGACTCAGAAGGACTCATAGACAGAGACAGGCTGAGACTCAGCGGGAGTCATAGATAGAGACAGGCTGAGACTCAGCCGGACTCATAGACAGAGACAGGCTGAGACTCAGCAGAACTCATTGAGAGAGACAGGCTGAGACTCAGAAGGACTCATAGACAGAGACAGGCTGAGACTCAGCGGGAGTCATAGACAGAGACAGGCTGACACTCAACAGGACTCATAGACCGAGACAGGATGAGACTCAACAGGACTCATAGACAGAGACAGGCTGAGACTCAGCAGGACTCATAGACAGAGACAGGCTGAGACTCAACAGGACTCATAGACCGAGACAGGCTGAGACTCAACAGGACTCATAGACAGAGACAGGCTGAGACTCAGCAGGACTCATAGACAGAGACAGGCTGAGACTCAACAGGACTCATAGACCGAGACAGGCTGAGACTCAACAGGACTCATAGACAGAGACAGGCTGAGACTCAACAGGACTCATAGACCGAGACAGGCTGAGACTCAACAGGACTCATAGACCGAGACAGGCTGAGACTCAACAGGACTCATAGACAGAGACAGGCTGAGACTCAGCAGGACTCATAGACAGAGACAGGCTGAGACTCAGCAGGACTCATAGACCGAGACAGGCTGAGACTCAGCAGGACTCATAGACAGAGACAGGCTGAGACTCAGCAGGACTCATAGACAGAGACAGGCTGAGACTCAGGAGGACTCATAGACAGAGAGGCTGAGACTCAGCAGGACTCATAGACAGAGACAGGCTGAGACTAAGCAGGACTCATAGACATAGACAGGCTGAGACTAAGCAGGACTCATAGACAAAGACAGTCGGTGACTCAGCAGGGCTCATAGACAAAGACAGGCTAAGACTCAGCAGGGCTCATAGACAGAGACAGGCTGAGACTCAGCAGGGCTAATAGACAAAGACAGGCTGAGACTCAGCAGGTCTCATAGACAGAGACAGACTGAGACTCAGAGACAGGACTCATAGACAAAGACAGGCTGAGACTCAGCAGGACTCATAGACAGAGACAGGCTGAGACTCAGCAGGACTTATAGACAGAGACAGACTGAGACTCAGCAGGACTCATAGACAGAGACAGGCTGAGACCCAGCAGGGCTCATAGACAGAGACAGGCTGAGACTCAGCAGGGCTCATAGACAGAGACAAGCTGAGACTCAGCAGGACTCATTGAGAGAGACAGGCTGAGACTCAGAAGGACTCATAGACAGAGACAGGCTGAGACTCAGCAGAACTCATTGAGAGAGACAGGCTGAGACTCAGAAGGACTCATAGACAGAGACAGGCTGAGACTCAGCAGGACTCATTGAGAGAGACAGGCTGAGACTCAGCAGGACTCATAGACAGAGACAGGCTGAGACTCAGCAGGACTCATTGAGAGAGACAGGCTGAGACTCAGCAGGACTCATAGACAGAGACAGGCTGAGACTCAGCAGAACTCATTGAGAGAGACAGGCTGAGACTCAGAAGGACTCATAGACAGAGGCAGGCTGAGACTCAGCGGGAGTCATAGACAGAGACAGGCTGAGACTCAGCAGAACTCATTGAGAGAGACAGGCTGAGACTCAGAAGGACTCATAGACAGAGACAGGCTGAGACTCAGCGGGAGTCATAGATAGAGACAGGCTGAGACTCAGCCGGACTCATAGACAGAGACAGGCTGAGACTCAACAGGACTCATAGACAGAGACAGGCTGAGACTCAGAAGGACTCATAGACAGAGACAGGCTGAGACTCAGCGGGAGTCATAGACAGAGACAGGCTGACACTCAACAGGACTCATAGACCGAGACAGGATGAGACTCAACAGGACTCATAGACAGAGACAGGCTGAGACTCAGCAGGACTCATAGACAGAGACAGGCTGAGACTCAACAGGACTCATAGACCGAGACAGGCTGAGACTCAACAGGACTCATAGACAGAGACAGGCTGAGACTCAGCAGGACTCATAGACAGAGACAGGCTGAGACTCAACAGGACTCATAGACCGAGACAGGCTGAGACTCAACAGGACTCATAGACAGAGACAGGCTGAGACTCAACAGGACTCATAGACCGAGACAGGCTGAGACTCAACAGGACTCATAGACCGAGACAGGCTGAGACTCAACAGGACTCATAGACAGAGACAGGCTGAGACTCAGCAGGACTCATAGACAGAGACAGGCTGAGACTCAGCAGGACTCATAGACCGAGACAGGCTGAGACTCAGCAGGACTCATAGACAGAGACAGGCTGAGACTCAGCAGGACTCATAGACAGAGACAGGCTGAGACTCAGGAGGACTCATAGACAGAGAGGCTGAGACTCAGCAGGACTCATAGACAGAGACAGGCTGAGACTAAGCAGGACTCATAGACATAGACAGGCTGAGACTAAGCAGGACTCATAGACAAAGACAGTCGGTGACTCAGCAGGGCTCATAGACAAAGACAGGCTAAGACTCAGCAGGGCTCATAGACAGAGACAGGCTGAGACTCAGCAGGGCTAATAGACAAAGACAGGCTGAGACTCAGCAGGTCTCATAGACAGAGACAGACTGAGACTCAGCAGGACTCATAGACAAAGACAGGCTGAGACTCAGCAGGACTCATAGACAGAGACAGGCTGAGACTCAGCAGGACTTATAGACAGAGACAGACTGAGACTCAGCAGGACTCATAGACAGAGACAGGCTGAGACCCAGCAGGGCTCATAGACAGAGACAGGCTGAGACTCAGCAGGGCTCATAGACAGAGACAAGCTGAGACTCAGCAGGACTCATTGAGAGAGACAGGCTGAGACTCAGAAGGACTCATAGACAGAGACAGGCTGAGACTCAGCAGAACTCATTGAGAGAGACAGGCTGAGACTCAGAAGGACTCATAGACAGAGACAGGCTGAGACTCAGCAGGACTCATTGAGAGAGACAGGCTGAGACTCAGCAGGACTCATAGACAGAGACAGGCTGAGACTCAGCAGGACTCATTGAGAGAGACAGGCTGAGACTCAGCAGGACTCATAGACAGAGACAGGCTGAGACTCAGCAGAACTCATTGAGAGAGACAGGCTGAGACTCAGAAGGACTCATAGACAGAGACAGGCTGAGACTCAGCGGGAGTCATAGACAGAGACAGGCTGAGACTCAGCAGAACTCATTGAGAGAGACAGGCTGAGACTCAGAAGGACTCATAGACAGAGACAGGCTGAGACTCAGCGGGAGTCATAGATAGAGACAGGCTGAGACTCAGCCGGACTCATAGACAGAGACAGGCTGAGACTCAGCAGAACTCATTGAGAGAGACAGGCTGAGACTCAGAAGGACTCATAGACAGAGACAGGCTGAGACTCAGCGGGAGTCATAGACAGAGACAGGCTGACACTCAACAGGACTCATAGACCGAGACAGGATGAGACTCAACAGGACTCATAGACAGAGACAGGCTGAGACTCAGCAGGACTCATAGACAGAGACAGGCTGAGACTCAACAGGACTCATAGACCGAGACAGGCTGAGACTCAACAGGACTCATAGACAGAGACAGGCTGAGACTCAGCAGGACTCATAGACAGAGACAGGCTGAGACTCAACAGGACTCATAGACCGAGACAGGCTGAGACTCAACAGGACTCATAGACAGAGACAGGCTGAGACTCAACAGGACTCATAGACCGAGACAGGCTGAGACTCAACAGGACTCATAGACCGAGACAGGCTGAGACTCAACAGGACTCATAGACAGAGACAGGCTGAGACTCAGCAGGACTCATAGACAGAGACAGGCTGAGACTCAGCAGGACTCATAGACCGAGACAGGCTGAGACTCAGCAGGACTCATAGACAGAGACAGGCTGAGACTCAGCAGGACTCATAGACAGAGACAGGCTGAGACTCAGGAGGACTCATAGACAGAGAGGCTGAGACTCAGCAGGACTCATAGACAGAGACAGGCTGAGACTAAGCAGGACTCATAGACATAGACAGGCTGAGACTAAGCAGGACTCATAGACAAAGACAGTCGGTGACTCAGCAGGGCTCATAGACAAAGACAGGCTAAGACTCAGCAGGGCTCATAGACAGAGACAGGCTGAGACTCAGCAGGGCTAATAGACAAAGACAGGCTGAGACTCAGCAGGTCTCATAGACAGAGACAGACTGAGACTCAGCAGGACTCATAGACAAAGACAGGCTGAGACTCAGCAGGACTCATAGACAGAGACAGGCTGAGACTCAGCAGGACTTATAGACAGAGACAGACTGAGACTCAGCAGGACTCATAGACAGAGACAGGCTGAGACCCAGCAGGGCTCATAGACAGAGACAGGCTGAGACTCAGCAGGGCTCATAGACAGAGACAAGCTGAGACTCAGCAGGACTCATTGAGAGAGACAGGCTGAGACTCAGAAGGACTCATAGACAGAGACAGGCTGAGACTCAGCAGAACTCATTGAGAGAGACAGGCTGAGACTCAGAAGGACTCATAGACAGAGACAGGCTGAGACTCAGCAGGACTCATTGAGAGAGACAGGCTGAGACTCAGCAGGACTCATAGACAGAGACAGGCTGAGACTCAGCAGGACTCATTGAGAGAGACAGGCTGAGACTCAGCAGGACTCATAGACAGAGACAGGCTGAGACTCAGCAGAACTCATTGAGAGAGACAGGCTGAGACTCAGAAGGACTCATAGACAGAGACAGGCTGAGACTCAGCGGGAGTCATAGACAGAGACAGGCTGAGACTCAGCAGAACTCATTGAGAGAGACAGGCTGAGACTCAGAAGGACTCATAGACAGAGACAGGCTGAGACTCAGCGGGAGTCATAGATAGAGACAGGCTGAGACTCAGCCGGACTCATAGACAGAGACAGGCTGAGACTCAGCAGAACTCATTGAGAGAGACAGGCTGAGACTCAGAAGGACTCATAGACAGAGACAGGCTGAGACTCAGCGGGAGTCATAGACAGAGACAGGCTGACACTCAACAGGACTCATAGACCGAGACAGGATGAGACTCAACAGGACTCATAGACAGAGACAGGCTGAGACTCAGCAGGACTCATAGACAGAGACAGGCTGAGACTCAACAGGACTCATAGACCGAGACAGGCTGAGACTCAACAGGACTCATAGACAGAGACAGGCTGAGACTCAGCAGGACTCATAGACAGAGACAGGCTGAGACTCAACAGGACTCATAGACCGAGACAGGCTGAGACTCAACAGGACTCATAGACAGAGACAGGCTGAGACTCAACAGGACTCATAGACCGAGACAGGCTGAGACTCAACAGGACTCATAGACCGAGACAGGCTGAGACTCAACAGGACTCATAGACAGAGACAGGCTGAGACTCAGCAGGACTCATAGACAGAGACAGGCTGAGACTCAGCAGGACTCATAGACCGAGACAGGCTGAGACTCAGCAGGACTCATAGACAGAGACAGGCTGAGACTCAGCAGGACTCATAGACAGAGACAGGCTGAGACTCAGGAGGACTCATAGACAGAGAGGCTGAGACTCAGCAGGACTCATAGACAGAGACAGGCTGAGACTAAGCAGGACTCATAGACATAGACACGCTGAGACTAAGCAGGACTCATAGACAAAGACAGTCGGTGACTCAGCAGGGCTCATAGACAAAGACAGGCTAAGACTCAGCAGGGCTCATAGACAGAGACAGGCTGAGACTCAGCAGGGCTAATAGACAAAGACAGGCTGAGACTCAGCAGGGCTCATAGACAGAGACAGACTGAGACTCAGCAGGACTCATAGACAAAGACAGGCTGAGACTCAGCAGGACTCATAGACAGAGACAGGCTGAGACTCAGCAGGACTTATAGACAGAGACAGACTGAGACTCAGCAGGACTCATAGACAGAGACAGGCTGAGACCCAGCAGGGCTCATAGACAGAGACAGGCTGAGACTCAGCAGGGCTCATAGACAGAGACAAGCTGAGACTCAGCAGGACTCATTGAGAGAGACAGGCTGAGACTCAGAAGGACTCATAGACAGAGACAGGCTGAGACTCAGCAGAACTCATTGAGAGAGACAGGCTGAGACTCAGAAGGACTCATAGACAGAGACAGGCTGAGACTCAGCAGGACTCATTGAGAGAGACAGGCTGAGACTCAGCAGGACTCATTGAGAGAGACAGGCTGAGACTCAGCAGGACTCATAGACAGAGACAGGCTGAGACTCAGCAGAACTCATTGAGAGAGACAGGCTGAGACTCAGAAGGACTCATAGACAGAGACAGGCTGAGACTCAGCGGGAGTCATAGACAGAGACAGGCTGAGACTCAGCAGAACTCATTGAGAGAGACAGGCTGAGACTCAGAAGGACTCATAGACAGAGACAGGCTGAGACTCAGCGGGAGTCATAGATAGAGACAGGCTGAGACTCAGCCGGACTCATAGACAGAGACAGGCTGAGACTCAGCAGAACTCATTGAGAGAGACAGGCTGAGACTCAGAAGGACTCATAGACAGAGACAGGCTGAGACTCAGCGGGAGTCATAGACAGAGACAGGCTGAGACTCAGCAGAACTCATTGAGAGAGACAGGCTGAGACTCAGAAGGACTCATAGACAGAGACAGGCTGAGACTCAGCGGGAGTCATAGATAGAGACAGGCTGAGACTCAACAGGACTCATAGACCGAGACAGGATGAGACTCAACAGGACTCATAGACAGAGACAGGCTGAGACTCAGCAGGACTCATAGACAGAGACAGGCTGAGACTCAACAGGACTCATAGACCGAGACAGGCTGAGACTCAACAGGACTCATAGACCGAGACAGGATGAGACTCAACAGGACTCATAGACAGAGACAGGCTGAGACTCAGCAGGACTCATAGACAGAGACAGGCTGAGACTCAACAGGACTCATAGACCGAGACAGGCTGAGACTCAGCAGGACTCATAGACAGAGTCAGGCTGAGACTCAGAAGGACTCATAGACACAGTCAGGCTGAGACTCAGCGGGAGTCATAGACAGAGACAGGCTGAGACTCAGCAGAACTCATTGAGAGAGACAGGCTGAGACTCAGAAGGACTCATAGACAGAGACAGGCTGAGACTCAGCGGGAGTCATAGATAGAGACAGGCTGAGACTCAGCCGGACTCATAGACAGAGACAGGCTGAGACTCAGCAGAACTCATTGAGAGAGACAGGCTGAGACTCAGAAGGACTCATAGACAGAGACAGGCTGAGACTCAGCGGGAGTCATAGACAGAGACAGGCTGAGACTCAGCGGGAGTCATAGACAGAGACAGGCTGAGACTCAGCAGAACTCATTGAGAGAGACAGGCTGAGACTCAGAAGGACTCATAGACAGAGACAGGCTGAGACTCAGCGGGAGTCATAGATAGAGACAGGCTGAGACTCAGCCGGACTCATAGACAGAGACAGGCTGAGACTCAGCAGAACTCATTGAGAGAGACAGGCTGAGACTCAGAAGGACTCATAGATAGAGACAGGCTGAGACTGAGCGAGACTGATAAACAGAGACAGACTTTAGACTCAACCAACTGTTACTCACACAGTGAAATCACTTTCTGTCCAGATGCTGATGCTGGTGGTGTGTGTGTATGTGTGTGGGTGACCTGCTTCCCCTGGCCGAGGGCCTGTCTGTTTGATGTGGTATCTTTGCTGGTTTAGAAACCCGTCTGGAATGCAGTGAGGGTGAGCAGGTAGGAGAGATGAACCTCTGTGGAGTGCAGTGAGAGTGAGAGGGTAGGAGAGATGAACCCCTGTGGTGTACAGTGAGAGTGAGAGGGTAGGAGAGATGAACCCCTGTGGTGTACAGTGAGGGTGAGCGGGTAGGAGAGATGAACCCCTGTGGTGTACAGTGAGAGTGAGAGGTTAGGAGAGATAAACCTCTGTGGAGTGCAGTGAGGGTGAGAGGGTAGGAGAGATGAACCCCTGTGGTGTACAGTGAGGGTGAGCGGGTAGGAGAGATTAACCCCTGTGGTGTACAGTGCGGGTGAGCGGGTAGGAGAGATGAACCCCTGTGGTGTACAGTGAGGGTGAGCGGGTAGGAGAGATTAACCCCTGTGGTGTACAGTGCGGGTGAGCGGGTAGGAGAGATTAACCCCTGTGGTGTACAGTGAGGGTGAGCGGGTAGGAGAGATTAACCCCTGTGGTGTACAGTGAGGGTGAGCGGGTAGGAGAGATTAACCCCTGTGGTGTACAGTGAGGGTGAGCGGGTAGGAGAGATTAGCCCCTGTGGTGTACAGTGAGGGTGAGCGGGGAGGAGAGATTAACCTCTGTGGTGTACAGTGAGGGTGAGCGGGTAGGAGAGATTAACCCCTGTGGTGTACAGTGAAGGTGAGCGGGTAGGAGAGATTAACCCCTGTGGTGTACAGTGAGGGTGAGCGGGTAGGAGAGATGATCAAGTGTTATTGTTGCTGGATCTGACGTTGCTGACTCATGAACAGTTATGTTAGAACAGTCCAGTCCCGGTGAAGTAAAGTACACATCACACAGCTAAAGGTCTAGTTAAAGGTCTAGTTTAAGGTCTAGTTAAAGGTATATCTGAAGGTCTAGTTAAAGGTCTAGTTTAAGGACTAGTTAAAGGTCTAGTTTAAGGTCTAGTTAAAGGTCTAGTTAAAGGTCTAGTTTAAGGTCTAGTTAAAGGTATATCTGAAGGTCTAGTTAAAGGTCTAGTTAAAGGTCTAGTTAAAGGTATATCTGAAGGTCTAGTTAAAGGTCTAGTTAAAGGTCTAGTTAAAGGTATATCTGAAGGTCTAGTTAAAGGTCTAGTTAAAAGTATATCTGAAGGTCTAGTTAAAGGTCTAGTTAAAGATATATCTGAAGGTCTAGTTAAAAGTATATCTGAAGGTCTAGTTAAAGGTCTAGTTAAAGATATATCTGAAGGTCTAGTTAAAGGTCTAGTTAAAGATATATCTGAAGGTCTAGTTAAAGGTCTAGATAAAGGTATATCTGAAGGTCTAGTTAAAGGTCTAGTTAAAGGTCTAGTTAAAGGTCTAGTTTAAGGTCTAGTTAAAGGTCTAGTTAAAGGTCTAGTTTAAGGTCTAGTTAAAGGTATATCTGAAGGTCTAGTTAAAGGTCTAGTTAAAGGTCTAGTTAAAGGTCTAGTTAAAGGTATATCTGAAGGTCTAGTTAAAGGTCTAGTTAAAGATATATCTGAAGGTCTAGTTAAAGGTCTAGTTAAAGGTCTAGTTAAAGGTATATCTGAAGGTCTAGTTAAATGTCTAGTTAAAGGTCTAGTTAAAGGTCTAGTTAAAGGTCTAGTTTAAGGTCTAGTTAAAGGTCTAGTTAAAGGTCTAGTTAAAGGTCTAGTTAAAGGTATATCTGAAGGTCTAGCTGAAGATCTAGTTAAAGGTCTAGTTAAAGGTCTAGTTAAATGTATATTTAAAGGTCAAGTTAAAGATCTAGTTAAAGGTATATCTGAAGGTATAGTTAAAGGTCTAGTTAAAGATATATCTGCAGGTCTAGTTAAAGGTATATCTGAAGGTCTAGCTGAAGATCTAGTTAAAGGTCTAGTTAAAGGTCTAGTTAAATGTATATTTAAAGGTCAAGTTAAAGATCTAGTTAAAGGTATATCTGAAGGTCTAGTTAAAGGTCTAGTTAAAGATATATCTGAAGGTCTAGATAAAGGTATATCTGAAGGTCTAGCTGAAGATCTAGTTAAAGGTCTAGTTAAAGGTATAGTTAAAGGTCTAGTTAAATATATATCTGAAGGTCTAGTTAAAGATATATCTGAAGGTCTAGTTAAAGGTCTAGTTAAAGATATATCTGAAGGTCTAGTTAAAGTTCTAGTTAAAGGTATAGTTAAAGGTCTAGTTAAAGGTATAGTTAAAGGTCTAGTTAAAGGTCTAGTTAAAGATATATCTGAAGGTCTAGTTAAAGTTCTAGTTAAATATATAGTTAAAGGTCTAGTTAAAGGTCTAGTTAAAGGTATAGTTAAAGGTATAGTTAAAGGTCTTGTCAAATATCTAGTTAAAGGTATATCTGAAGGTCTAGCTGAAGATCTAGTTAAAGGTCTAGTTAAAGGTATATCTGAAGGTCTAATTAAAGGTCTAGTTAAAGGTCTAGTTAAATGTCTAGTTAAAGGTCTAGTTTAAGGTCTAGTTAAAGGTCTAGTTAAATATATATCTGAAGGTCTAGTTAAAGGTATATCTGAAGGTCTAGCTGAAGATCTAGTTAAAGTTCTAGTTAAAGGTATATCTGAAGGTCTAGTTAAAGGTCTAGTTAAAGTTCTAGTTAAAGGTCTAGTTAAATGTCTAGTTAAAGGTATATATGAAGGTCTAGTTAAAGGTCTAGTTAAATGTCTAGTTAAAGGTCTAGTTAAAGATATATCTGAAGGTCTAGATAAATGTCTAATTAAAGGTCTAGTTAAAGGTATATCTGAAGGTCCAGTTAAAGGTCTAGTTAAAAATATATCTGAAGGTCTAGTTAAATGTCTAATTAAAGGTCTAGTTAAAGGTATATCTGAAGGTCCAGTTAAAGGTCTAGTTAAAGATATATCTGAAGGTCTAGTTAAAGTTCTAGTTAAATATATAGTTAAAGGTCTAGTTAAAGGTCTAGTTAAAGGTATAGTTAAAGGTATAGTTAAAGGTCTTGTCAAATATCTAGTTAAAGGTATATCTGAAGGTCTAGCTGAAGATCTAGTTAAAGGTCTAGTTAAAGGTATATCTGAAGGTCTAATTAAAGGTCTAGTTAAAGGTCTAGTTAAATGTCTAGTTAAAGGTCTAGTTTAAGGTCTAGTTAAAGGTCTAGTTAAATCTGAAGGTCTAGTTAAAGGTATATCTGAAGGTCTAGCTGAAGATCTAGTTAAAGTTCTAGTTAAAGGTATATCTGAAGGTCTAGTTAAAGGTCTAGTTAAAGTTCTAGTTAAAGGTCTAGTTAAATGTCTAGTTAAAGGTATATATGAAGGTCTAGTTAAAGGTCTAGTTAAATGTCTAGTTAAAGGTCTAGTTAAAGATATATCTGAAGGTCTAGATAAATGTCTAATTAAAGGTCTAGTTAAAGGTATATCTGAAGGTCCAGTTAAAGGTCTAGTTAAAAATATATCTGAAGGTCTAGTTAAATGTCTAATTAAAGGTCTAGTTAAAGGTATATCTGAAGGTCCAGTTAAAGGTCTAGTTAAAGATATATCTGAAGGTCTAGTTAAAGTTCTAGTTAAAGATATATCTGAAGGTCTAGTTAAAGATATATCTGAAGGTCTAGTTAAAGGTCTAGTTAAAGATATATCTGAAGGTCTAGTTAAAGTTCTAGTTAAAGATATAGTTAAAGGTCTAGTTAAAGGTATAGTTAAAGGTCTAGTTAAAGGTCTAGTTAAAGATATATCTGAAGGTCTAGTTAAAGTTCTAGTTAAATATATAGTTAAATGTCTAGTTAAAGGTCTAGTTAAAGGTATAGTTAAAGGTATAGTTAAAGGTCTTGTCAAATATCTAGTTAAAGGTCTAGTTTAAGGTCTAGTTAAAGGTCTAGTTAAAGGTATATCTGAAGGTCTAATTAAAGGTCTAGTTAAAGGTCTAGTTAAATGTCTAGTTAAAGGTCTAGTTTAAGGTCTAGTTAAAGGTCTAGTTAAATATATATCTGAAGGTCTAGTTAAAGGTATATCTGAAGGTCTAGCTGAAGATCTAGTTAAAGTTCTAGTTAAAGGTATATCTGAAGGTCTAGTTAAAGGTATATCTGAAGGTCTAGCTGAAGATCTAGTTAAAGTTCTAGTTAAAGATATATCTGAAGGTCTAGTTAAAGATATATCTGAAGGTCTAGTTAAAGGTCTAGTTAAAGATATATCTGAAGGTCTAGTTAAAGTTCTAGTTAAAGATATAGTTAAAGGTCTAGTTAAAGGTATAGTTAAAGGTCTAGTTAAAGTTCTAGTTAAAGATATATCTGAAGGTCTAGTTAAATATATATCTGAAGGTCTAGTTAAAGGTCTAGTTAAAGATATATCTGAAGGTCTAGATAAATGTCTAATTAAAGGTCTAGTTAAAGGTATATCTGAAGTTCCAGTTAAAGGTCTAGTTAAAGATATATCTGAAGGTCTAGTTAAATGTCTAATTAAAGGTCTAGTTAAAGGTATATCTGAAGGTCTAGTTAAAGGTCTAGTTAAAGATATATCTGAAGGTCTAGTTAAAGTTCTAGTTAAAGATATATCTGAAGGTCTAGTTAAAGATATATCTGAAGGTCTAGTTAAAGGTCTAGTTAAAGATATATCTGAAGGTCTAGTTAAAGTTCTAGTTAAAGATATAGTTAAAGGTCTAGTTAAAGGTATAGTTAAAGGTCTAGTTAAAGGTCTAGTTAAAGATATATCTGAAGGTCTAGTTAAAGTTCTAGTTAAATATATAGTTAAAGGTCTAGTTAAAGGTCTAGTTAAAGGTATAGTTAAAGGTATAGTTAAAGGTCTAGTCAAATATCTAGTTAAAGGTCTAGTTTAAGGTCTAGTTAAAGGTCTAGTTAAAGGTATATCTGAAGGTCTAATTAAAGGTCTAGTTAAAGGTCTAGTTAAATGTCTAGTTAAAGGTCTAGTTTAAGGTCTAGTTAAAGGTCTAGTTAAATATATATCTGAAGGTCTAGTTAAAGGTATATCTGAAGGTCTAGCTGAAGATCTAGTTAAAGTTCTAGTTAAAGGTATATCTGAAGGTCTAGTTAAAGGTCTAGTTAAAGTTCTAGTTAAAGGTCTAGTTAAATGTCTAGTTAAAGGTATATATGAAGGTCTAGTTAAAGGTCTAGTTAAATGTCTAGTTAAAGGTCTAGTTAAAGATATATCTGAAGGTCTAGATAAATGTCTAATTAAAGGTCTAGTTAAAGGTATATCTGAAGGTCCAGTTAAAGGTCTAGTTAAAGATATATCTGAAGGTCTAGTTAAATGTCTAATTAAAGGTCTAGTTAAAGGTATATCTGAAGGTCCAGTTAAAGGTCTAGTTAAAGATATATCTGAAGGTCTAGTTAAAGTTCTAGTTAAAGATATATCTGAAGGTCTAGTTAAAGATATATCTGAAGGTCTAGTTAAAGGTCTAGTTAAAGATATATCTGAAGGTCTAGTTAAAGTTCTAGTTAAAGATATAGTTAAAGGTCTAGTTAAAGGTCTAGTTAAAGGTCTAGTTAAAGGTCTAGTTAAAGGTATAGTCAAAGGTCTAGTCAAAGGTCTAGTTAAAGGTATATCTGAAGGTCTAGCTGAAGATCTAGTTAAAGGTCTAGTTAAAGGTATATCTGAAGGTCTAGTTAAAGGTCTAGTTAAAGGTCTAGTTAAATGTCTAGTTAAAGGTCTAGTTAAATGTCTAGTTAAAGGTCTAGTTAAAGGTATATCTGAAGGTCTAGTTAAAGGTCTAGTTAAAGGTCTAGTTAAATGTCTAGTTAAAGGTCTAGTTAAAGATATATCTGAAGGTCTAGATAAAGGTATATCTGAAGGTCTAGTTAAATGTATATCTGAAGGTCTAGTTAAAGGTCTAGTTAAAGGTCTAGTTAAATTTCTAGTTAAAGGTATATATGAAGGTCTAGTTAAAGGTCTAGTTAAAGGTCTAGTTTAAGGTCTAGTTAAAGGTCTAGTTAAAGGTATATCTGAAGGTCTAGTTAAAGGTCTAGTTAAAGATATATCTGAAGGTCTAGTTAAAGGTCTAGTTAAAGGTCTAGTTAAAGGTATATCTGAAGGTCTAGTTAAAGGTCTGGTTAAAGGTCTAGCTAAAGGTTTAGATAAAGGTATATCTGAAGGTCTAGTTAAAGGTCTAGTTAAAGGTCTAGATAAAGGTATAGTTAAAGGTCTAGTTAAAGGTCTAGTTAAAGATATATCTGAAGGTCTAGTTAAAGGTCTAGTTAAAGGTCTAGTTAAAGGTATATCTGAAGGTCTAGTTAAAGGTCTGGTTAAAGGTCTAGCTAAAGGTTTAGATAAAGGTATATCTGAAGGTCTAGTTAAAGGTATAGTTAAAGGTCTAGTTAAAGGTCTAGTTAAAGGTCTAGTTAAAGATTCAGATGATTGTTTTTCTTCTGATTCTTTTTTCTTTTGAAATCAGCCAGAAATGTGGCTGTAATACACAAGGCGTGTCTCATGGAATCAGGCCAAAAGTGTTCTGATTAAACCATATGTTGAGCAAGAGGGAGAGTGCTGGGGTCATTTGGAGTCAATGCAGCATTGGAAACTGGAAGAACCCCTTCTAAGATGGACTTTGTGTTGTATATACGAGGTTGTCATTGATTTGTACTGTAAAGTCTGCTGTCGTTATTATGCTGTATGGCTTTGACAAATTTTAGTCAAGCTATTGCTGAGTAGTACAGTGATTTCTCAGCATGTGTGTGCTTGTGTGTGTGTGTTGTCGTATGCAGTAGTGGAGCCTCCCATAAGCCTCTCCTCACAGAAATAGTTGAGTGTAGTCACGGTCACATAGCTAGCTGCTATTCCAGGGACTGACAGACCAGCAGGCAGGAGAGACACACGCTACCAGAGAGAGACAGAACTACGGCTTCTCTATGTCTCAGAACACTGATGAGTGAACGTCATGACGTTACACATGGGTTGTCTAGTCCTGAACTAATCATGTTCGTCCACCTCCAGTTGAATCAGGTGCGTTAGTATGGTGACACACAAACAGGCTACAACCACTAATGTTCCCACAACTACCCTTATTTATGAGGGTTCTGAGACGGTTTCTCAGACAAATTACAGGAGAATCGATATATTTATTTTAAAAATGTATCCTTTTTACTCCCCAATTGGCAGTTTCAGTCTTGTCCCATCGCTGAAATTCCCGTACGGACTCGGGAAAGGCGACGGTCGAGAGCTATGCGTCTTCCAAGACACACTGCTTCTTGACAAACTGCTCACTTAGCCCGGAAGCCAGCTGCACCAATGTGTCGGAGGAAACACAGTACACCTGGCGACCATGTCAGGGTGTATGTACCCGGCCCGCCACAGGAGTCAAAAGAGCACGATGGGACAACGACATATTGGCCTGGAAAAATCCTCCCCTAACCCGGGCAATGCTGGGCCAATAGTACGCCGCCCATGCGTCGACTTAGTCAACCTAGCTGCGACCTAGCCTGGTATCGAACCAGAATCTGTAGTGATGCCGCTAGCACTGTGATGCAGTGTCTTAGACCAGTCGGTAGGCTCTAATTACAGGAGAATCCAGCCACATCGCTTTGTGGTGCACATTCCAAACCTCCTAGTCCTATGTCATCTTGGTCAGTCTTGGCCACAGTCACAGTCCTGTTGTAATTACTATGTTACTAAGCTAGCAAATGTGGTCGATTAATCGGGTTCAGGCAATTCTTGTGTGTGTGTATGTGTTTCAAGTTGGGTAGACTAGCAGTTAAGAGTGTTGGGCCAATAACTGAATCCCTGAGCCGACTAGGTGAAAAAATCTGTCGATGTGCCCTTCAGCAAGGCAGTTAACCCTAATTGCTCCTGTAAGTTGCTCTGGATAAGAGTGGCTTCTAAATTACTAGAATGTTAAATGTAATTGTAAGTTTCAAGTTTAAAAGTTTATTCACCACAGGATACAATGCAATTATAATATTATAGATAATAGAAAAAAAGATTAAAACATTTAAGTAAAAACCACACAAGAACTACGATGATAGTTAAAGAAACACGAGAATGCAAGTATATGCAGGTCAGTGCCAGTAGAGGTGTGTAGAGGTACTGGAGTGGTTTAGGTGGGGTTATATATAAAAAGTGACTGGTAGTGTCAGAGTCGTGTGTATAGGTGTGTCAGGGAAGTCAGGCGCAGGAGAATCAAACAGAGTGTAATGGAGTATTTAATAACAATAAACTAAACATACTCCACGTGGACCGCCGAGCACTGCCCGAACAAGGAGAGGCTTCGACTTCGATAGAAGACGCGACAGCACCCCCCCCCGATGGGGGCGACCCGGAGGGCGAGGCGCAGGGCTATCTGGATGGAGACGGTGAAATTCTCGCAGCATGGTAGGATCTAATACGTCCTCCACCGGAACCCAGCATCTCTCCTCCGGACCATACCCCTCCCAGTCCACGATGGAGCGAACGAAGTACGCCGGGACCCCCTCGATGTCCAGAGGGGGAGAAGGAACATCCCGCACTTCAGCCTCCTGGAGCGGGCCAGCCACCACCAGCCTGAGGAGAGACACATGGAACGAGGGGTTAATACGGTAATTAGTGGGTAGCTGTAACCTATAACATACCTCGTTCACTCTCCTCAGGACTTTAAACGGCCCCACAAACTGCGGACCCAGCCAGACCCTCACTGTGACGGTCTGTGCCAACTTTCCAGCGCAGTATGGTGTGCTGAAGGTGGACGTGGGCGGCCTCCCAGGTTTCCTCCCCGCGCCAGAACCAATTGTCCACCGCAGGAGCCTCTGTCTGACTCTGATGACAAGGAGCCAGAACCAGCTGATACCCTAATACACATTGAAAGGGAGAAAAGTGAGTGGAGGAGTGGCGTAGCAAGTTCTGGGCCATCTCTGCCTAGGACATGAACTTCGCCCATTCCTCCGGCTGGTCCTGGCAATAAGACCGCAGAAACCTACTCACATCCTGGTTAACTCTTTCCACCTGCCCATTACTCTCGGGGTGAAAACCTGAGGTAAGGCTGACCGAGACCCCCAGACGTTCCATGAATGCCTTCCAGACCCTTGATGTGAACTGGGGACCCCGATCAGACACTATATCCTCAGGCACCCCATAGTGCCAGAAAACGTGTGTAAACAGGGCCTCCGCAGTTTGTAAGGCCGTAGGGAGACCCGGCAAAGGGAGGAGACGACAGGACCAGGATTGTGGTGTTACCCTGTGAAGGTGGAAGATCAGTTAAAAAAATCCACCGACAGGTGCGACCATGGCCGTTGTGAACAGGTAAGGGTTGTAACTTACCTCTGAGAAGGTGTCTAGGAGCCTTGCACTGGGGGCACACTGAGCAGTAGGAAACATAAATCCTCACGTCCTTAGCTAAAGTGGGCCACCAGTACCTCCCATCAAGACAGCGCACCGTCCAACCTATCCCAGGATGACCAGAGGAGGGTGACATGTGGGCCCAATAGATCAGTTGGTCGCGGACAGCAGACGTAACGTACAGACGCACAGCTGGACACTGAGGGGGAGAAGGCTCTGCACGTGATGCCCGCTCAATGTCCGCTTCCAGTTCCCACACTACAGGCACCACCAAACAAGAAGCTGGGAGTATGGGAGTGGGATCCATGGACCGCTCCTCTGTGTCATACAGCCAGGACAATGCGTCTGCCTTAACGTTCTGGGAGCCTGGTCTGTAAGAGAGGTTAAACACAAAACGGGTGAAAAACATGGCCCACCTTGCCTGACGAGTATTCAGTCTCCTCGCCTCCCAGATGTACTCCAGATTGCGATGGTCAGTCCAGATGAGAAAAGGGTGTTTAGCCCCCTCAAGCCAATGTCTCCACGCCTTCAAGGCTTTTGTGACAGCCAACAGCTCCCGGTCCCCCACATCATAGTTTCACTCCCCTTGGCTGAGCCTCTTCGAAAAGAAGGCACAGGGGCGGAACTTCAGTGGCACACCCTAGCGCTGAGAGAGCACTCCTCCTATCCCAGCTTCGGATGCGTCCACTTCCACTATGAATGGCAAAGAGGGATCTGGATGAGCCAACACAGGAACCGAGGTAAACAGAGCCTTCAGGTGCCTAAAAGTCCCGATTGCCTCAGCCGACCACTGCAAGCGCACCGGCCCCCCCTTAGCAGTGAGCTAATGGGAGCAGCAACCTGACCAAAACCCCTGATAAACCTCCGGTAGTAGTTGGCAAACCCTAAAAATCGCTGCACCTCCTTGGGAGTCAGCCAATTACACACGGCTGCAATGCGGTCGCTCTCCATCTCCACTCCTGACGTGGAAATCCGATGCCCTAGGAAGGAGACGGATTGTTGGACGAACAAGCATTTCTCAGCCTTGACATATAGATCATGCTCCAACAGGCGACCAAGCACACATGCTCGGCGCGTGTAGCGGAGTATGTCAGGATATCATCAATATACACCACTACACCCTGCTCATGCAGGTCTCTGAAAATCTTGTTTACAAATGGTTGGAAGACTGATGGAGCATTCATCAACCCATATGTCATGATGTAGTACTCATAATGACCTGAGGTGGTGCTAAATGCCGTCTTCCACTCGTCTCCCTTCCGAATACGCACCAGATTGTACGCACTCCTGAGATCCAGTTTAGTGAAGAAGCGCGCCCCGTGCATTGACTCAATCGCTGTCGTGATAAGAGGTAGCGTGATTTTATTGAGACCTCGATAATTAATGCATGGGCGCAAACCGCCATCCTTCTTCACAAAAACGAAACCCGAGGAGACGGGTGAAATGGAGGGCTGAATGTACCCCTGACGCAGGGATTCGGAGACATATGTTTCCATAGCCTCCGTCTCCGCCTGTGAGAGGGGATACACGTGACTCCTGGGAAATGCAGCGTCTACCAGGAGATCTATCGCACAATCCCCCCATCGATGGGGTGGTAATGGAGTCGCCTTCTTTTTACAAAAAGAAGGTGAGAGCCGAATCTGCAAATTCTGTGGGAATGCGCACGGTGGAGACCTGGTAGGTGGAGACACCGTAGTAACGGAATCCCCTAAACACCTACCTGAGCACTCTCGTGACCACCCCGTGAGAGCCCTCTGTGGCCAAGAAACAGTGGGGTCATGACAAGCTAACCAGGGTAGGCATAGCACCACAGAATACGCAGGAGAATCAACCCCCATGCGTTATCATACACAAAGGAGTGGTGGCCTCCCTGATAAACCCTGACCCTAATGGTCAACTATCTAAGGCATGAACGGGGAGAGGCATATCCACAGGAACAATGAGGATCCATAAACTATATATATATATATATATATATATATATTCATATAAAAAAAATATAAAAAAACAAAGGGAGTGAAAAAGCCCACACGGTCCCTGTTTATTGGCCAGTCTATAAGCCACGTCCTCATTCCATGACCTCAAATCAAATCAAATCAAATTTTATTTGTCACATACACATGGTTAGCAGATGTTAATGCGAGTGTAGCGAAATGCTTGTGCTTCTAGTTCCGACAATGCAGTGATAACCAACAAGTAATCTAACTAACAATTCCAAAACTACTGTCTTATACACAGTGTAAGGGGATAAAGAATATGTACATAAGGATATATGAATGAGTGATGGTACAGGGCAGCATACAGTAGATGGTATCGAGTACAGTATATACATATGAGATGAGTATGTAGACAAAGTAAACAAAGTGGCATAGTTAAAGTGGCTAGTGATACATGTATTACATAAGGATGCAGTCGATGATATAGAGTACAGTATATACGTATGCATATGAGATGAATAATGTAGGGTAAGTAACATTATATAAGGTAGCATTGTTTAAAGTGGCTAGTGATACATTTACATAATTTCCCATCAATTCCCATTATTAAAGTGGCTGGAGTTGGGTCACTGTCAATGTCAGTGTGTTGGCAGCAGCCACTCAATGTTAGTGGTGGCTGTTTAACAGTCTGATGGCCTTGGGATAGAAGCTGTTTTTCAGTCTCTCGGTCCCAGCTTTGATGCACCTGTACTGACCTCGCCTTCTGGATGATAGCGGGGTGAACAGGCAGTGGCTCGGGTGGTTGATGTCCTTGATGATCTTTATGGCCTTCCTGTAACATTGGGTGGTGTAGGTGTCCTGGAAGGCAGGTAGTTTGCCCCCGGTGATGCGTTGTGCAGACCTCACTACCCTCTGGAGGCAGTGATACAGCCCGCCAGGATGCTCTTGATTGTGCATCTGTAGAAGTTTGTGAGTGCTTTTGGTGACAAGCCAAATTTCTTCAGCCTCCTGAGGTTGAAGAGGCGCTGCTGAGCCTTCTTCACGACGCTGTCTGTGTGAGTGGACCAATTCAGTTTGTCTGTGATGTGTATGCCGAGGAACTTAAAACTTGCTACCCTCTCCACTACTGTTCCATCAATGTGGATAGGGGGGTGTTCCCTCTGCTGTTTCCTGAAGTCCACAATCATCTCCTTAGTTTTGTTGACGTTGAGTGTGAGGTTATTTTCCTGACACCACACTCCGAGGGCCCTCACCTCCTCCCTGTAGGCCGTCTCGTCGTTGTTGGTAATCAAGCCTACCACTGTTGTGTCGTCCGCAAACTTGATGATTGAGTTGGAGGCGTGCGTGGCCACGCCGTCGTGGGTGAACAGGGAGTACAGGAGAGGGCTCAGAACGCACCCTTGTGGGGCCCCCGTGTTGAGGATCAGCGGGGAGGAGATGTTGTTGCCTACCCTCACCACCTGGGGGCTGCCCGTCAGGAAGTCCAGTACCCAGTTGCACAGGGCGGGGTCGAGACCCAGGGTCTCGAGCTTGATGACGAGCTTGGAGGGTACTATGGTGTTGAATGCCGAGCTGTAGTCGATGAACAGCATTCTCACATAGGTATTCCTCTTGTCCAGATGGGTTAGGGCAGTGTGCAGTGTGGTTGAGATTGCATCGTCTGTGGACCTATTTGGGCGGTAAGCAAATTGGAGTGGGTCTAGGGTGTCAGGTAGGGTGGAGGTGATATGGTCCTTGACTAGTCTCTCAAAGCACTTCATGATGACGGAAGTGAGTGCTACGGGGCGGTAGTCGTTTAGCTCAGTTACCTTAGCTTTCTTGGGAACAGGAACAATGGTGGCCCTCTTGAAGCATGTGGGAACAGCAGACTGGTATAGGGATTGATTGAATATGTCCGTAAACACACCGGCCAGCTGGTCTGCGCATGCTCTGAGGGCGCGGCTGGGGATGCTGTCTGGGCCTGCAGCCTTGCGAGGGTTAACACGTTTAAATGTCTTACTCACCTCGGCTGCAGTGAAGGAGAGACCGCATGTTTTCGTTGCAGGCCGTGTCAGTGGCACTGTATTGTCCTCAAAGCGGGCAAAAGTTATTTAGTCTGCCTGGGAGCAAGACATCCTGGTCCGTGACTTGGCTGGGTTTCTTCTTGTAGTCCGTGATTGACTGTAGACCCTGCCACATGCCTCTTGTGTCTGAGCCGTTGAATTGAGATTCTACTTTGTCTCTGTACTGACGCTTAGCTTGTTTGATAGCCTTGCGGAGGGAATAGCTGCACTGTTTGTATTCGGTCATGTTACCAGACACCTTGCCCTGATTAAAAGCAGTGGTTCGCGCTTTCAGTTTCACGCGAATGCTGCCATCAATCCACGGTTTCTGGTTAGGGAATGTTTTTATCGTTGCTATGGGAACGACATCTTCAACGCACGTTCTAATGAACTCGCACACCGAATCAGCGTATTTGTCAATATTGTTATCTGACATAATACGAAACATGTCCCAGTCCACGTGATGGAAGCAGTCTTGGAGTGTGGAGTCAGCTTGGTCGGACCAGCGTTGGACAGACCTCAGCGTGGGAGCCTCTTGTTTAAGTTTCTGTCTGTAGGCAGGGATCAACAAAATGGAGTCGTGGTCAGCTTTTCCGAAAGGGGGGCGGGGCAGGGCCTTATATGCGTCGCGGAAGTTAGAGTAACAATGATCCAAGGTTTTACCACCCCTGGTTGCGCAATCGATATGCTGATAAAATTTAGGGAGTCTTGTTTTCAGATTAGCTTTGTTAAAATCCCCAGCTACAATGAATGCAGCCTCCGGATAAATGGTTTCCAGTTTGCAAAGAGTTAAATAAAGTTTGTTCAGAGCCATCGATGTGTCTGCTTGGGGGGGATATATACGGCTGTGATTATAATCGAAGAGAATTATCTTGGTAGATGCGGTCTACATTTGATTGTGAGGAATTCTAAATCAGGTGAACAGAAGGATTTGAGTTCCTGTATGTTTCTTTCATCACACCATGTCTCGTTAGTCATGAGGCATACGCCCCCGCCACTCTTCTTACCAGAAAGATGTTTGTTTCTGTCGGCGCGATGCATGAAGAAACCTGTTGGCTGCACCGCCCCGGATAGCGTCTCTCCAGTGAGCCATGTTTCCGTGAAGCAGAGAACGTTACAGTCTCTGATGTCCCTCTGGAATTGCTACCCTTGCTCGGATTTCATCAACCTTGTTGTCAAGAGACTGGACATTGGCAAGAAGAATGCTAGGGAGTGGTGCACGATGTGCCCGTGTCCGGAGTCTGACCAGAAGACCGCTACGTTTCCCTCTTTTACGAAGTCGTTTTTTGGGGTCGCTGCATGGAATCAATTCCGTTGACCTGTTTGTAAGGCAGAACACAGGATCCGCATCGCGGAAAACATATTCTTGGTCGTACTGATGGTGAGTTGACGCTGATCTTATATTCAGTAGTTCTTCTCGACTGTATGTAATGAAACCTAAGATGACCTGGGGTACTAATGTAAGAAATAACACGTAAAAAAACAAAAAACTGCATAGTTTCCTAAGAACGCGAAGCGAGGCGGCCATCTCTGTCGGCGCCGGAAGTACTGACAAGCCACGGTGACCAGCTGCAGAGGGATCTCCTGATTGCCATGAGGTCGTGGCCGCCAGCAGCTGATAGAAGGATAAGGGTGGTTCTGTCTGCGGTGATGGAGCCAAACTTTTATTAATGAAATTCCCAGCCACGCCTGAATCTACTCGCACCTTATACTAGGAACGCGGGCAAAAATTCAGGAAAAGTGACAGAGACAGACATATGTGCAACAGAGCGCTCTGGATGAGAATGGTGCCTACTCACCTGGGGTGACACCAGAGTGCCCTGCCTGATGTCTTGATTCCCAGAGGAACCAACCCGGCATCGACCAGCAGTGTGACCTCTGCGACCACATATGGTGCTCGAGCGGGAACCCCCTCCGGTCTCCCTGCTAACTCCATGGGTACAGGAGAGAGGGTGCGGGAGGATGGAACAGCCAGACCCCAATCTAGACGTCCACGAGTAGCCCGCATGTTGTCCAGCCTGATGGACATGTCCACCAGCTGGTCGAAGGTGAGGGTGGTGTCTCTACAGGCCAGGTCACGACGGACGTCCTCGCGTAGACTACAGCGGTAATGGTCGATCAGGGCCCTGTCGCTCCATACAGCGCCGGCAGCCAGGGTCCTAAACTCCAGAGTAATCTCCTGGGCGCTCCTCGTCTCCTGCCTCAGATGGTAGAGACGCTCACCTGCCGCTCTGCCTTCGGGTGGGTGGTCGAATACTGTCCTGAAATGGCGGGTGAACTCCTCAAAATGGTCCAACGCCGCATCCTCTTCTCCACACACAGCGCTGGCCCACTCTGGGGCTTTCCCGGTGAGGCACGAGACGAGGGCGTAACTCTTCCCACGGTCCGATGGAGCTGGGTGGAATGTGGCCAGGTACAGGCTTAGTTTGAGGAGAAAACCCTGGCAGCTGACAGTATCTCCGTCGTACACCTTAGGCAGGGATAAATGGAACCTGCTGGGTTCAGGTGGGGAAAGGGTGCTTAGGGGAGACCCCGGGGTTGTGCTGGTGGAGGCGCTGAAAAAACTCCCTGTCTCTTCCAGCGGCTATAATCTGGACAACGTGATCCATGGCGGCGCTCAGATTGTCAATCATCTCCGTGTGTTCCATGATGCGCTCCTCCACCTCCTTGGCCGGGGTACCTTCTCCTGCTGACTTCATTATTGGGTCAGAGATTCTGTGAGAGCCGTGTGTATAGGTGGCAGATAAGTCAGGCGCAGGAGAATCAAACTGAGTGTAATGGAGTATTTAATAACAATAAACAATAATAATATAATAATAATATATACCATTTAGCAGACGCTTTTATCCAAAGCGACTTACAGTCATGTGTGCATACATTCTACGTAAACAAAACATACTCCAAACACTAAATGTAACAATAAATAAAGTGGGTACGAGGACCCCGTCACGCACCAATGCAAAAACCAACACAACACTGAAATAACAAACAATCTCTGACAAAGACATGAGGGGAAAATACACAACAGGTAATGAATGGGATTGAAACCAGGTGTGTAGGAAGACAAGACAAAACCAATGGAAAATTAAAAATGGATCAATGATGGCTAGAAGACCGGTGACGTTGACCGCCGAGCACCGCCCGAACAAGGAGAGGCTTCGACTTCGGTAGAAGTCGTGACAGCTAGAATATGTAAATAGGGCGGAAAAGTGACTGGTAGAAGGATATAAGAAACGTCTTCTCACTGTCAACTGCGTTTATTTTCAGCAAACTTAATGTGTAAATATTTGTATGAACATAACACGATTCAACAACTGAGACATAAACTGAACAAGTTCCACAGACATCTGACTAACAGAAATTGAACAATGTGTCCCTGAACAAAGGTGGGGAGGTCAAAATCAGAAGTAACAGTCAGTATCTGGTGTGGCCACCAGCTGCATTAAGTACTGCAGTGCATTTCCTCCTCATGGACTGCACCAGATTTGCCAGTTCTTGCTGTGAGATGTTACCCCCACTCTTCCAACAAATCCAGAAAATCACATTGTAGGATTTTTAATGAATTTATTTGCAAATTATGGTGGAAAATACGATACGTATTTGGTCAATAACAAACGTTTATCTCAATACTTTGTTATATACCCTTTGTTGGCAATGACAGAGGTCAAACGTTTTCACAAGGTTTTCACACACTGTTGCTGGTATTTTGGCCCATTCCTCCATGCAGATCTCCTCTAGAGCAGTGATGTTTTGGGGTGTGACTGTTTGAGGTTGTGAACAGGTGTCTTTTATACTGATAACAAGTTCAAACAGGTGCCATTAATACAGGTAACGAGTGGAGGACAGAGGAGCCTCTTAAAGACAAAGTTACAGGTCTGTGAGAGCCAGAAGTTTTGCTTGTTTGTAGGTGACCAAATACGTATTTTCCACCATAATTTGCAAATAAATTCATTAAAAATACTACAATGTGATTTTCTGGATAATTTTTTCTCATTTTGTCTGTCATAGTTGAAGTGTACCTATGATGAAAATTACAGGCCTCTCTCATCTTTTTAAGTGGGAGAACTTGCACAATTGGTGTCTGACTAAATACTTTTTTGCCCCACTGTATACATGTAAACAGGAGTAATAGTGACCAGTAGCAGGATAAATACATATATACTAATGGTAATGGAAATCAATAATCAATGGACAGCAATGTAATGGAATAATACATCTAATCAATAATCATTTTAGCAGCAGTGTAGGTTGTGTCTGAGTGGGTAGAGACCTGTGGATGGGCCCGTGGGAGATGGATAGCAATAGTTGGTAGTCAGTCTTATGGCCAGGGGATAAAAGCAATTTAGGAGTCAAGAGCATGGAGAACAGTCCATGTCTTGGGTGGCTGGAGTCTTTGGTAACTTTTGAGTGTTTGCGTGAGTTGTTCAGGCAATACTTGGAATATGTGTGTCAAGGAGTTGTTGTGAAAAGTGCTTCCTGTCTCAGCAGCCAAGCAACAATAGGTAGTTTCCACAGTGATACGGAAGTGTGCACACCGGCACTTGGAAGAGTAATCATTCTCTTACCGAATCCCATCAATAGGAACACGTTAAGACTGGAATCAATGACCAGTGATTAGTGTGTGTGTGTGTGTGTGTGTGTGTGTGTGTGTGTGTGTGTGTGTGTGTGTGTGTGTGTGTGTGTGTGTGTGTGTGTGTGTGTGTGTGTGTGTGTGTGTGTGTGTGTGTGTGTGTGTGTGTGTGTGTGTGTGTGTGTGTGTGTGTGTGAGTACGTTTGTGTGTATGGTCATGTGTGTGAGAGTGCCTGTGTATGTGTTCCTGTGTGTGTTTGTGCATACATGTGTGTGTGTGTGTGCATGTTTTCATGTGCTTGTGTTGGCATGGCGTGCCCCAGCTGCTGTGGTCCTGAGGTAAGTGCCAGCCTCTTTGTGCCACTCAGAGTCTGATGGATGAGGTGGTGACACAGCCAATGTGAGTTGACAGTAAGAAGCTGTGAAAGGTCACTGTGCTATACAAAACCACTGCCACTACAGTACACTCCCTATACACGGAAAGTACAAAACATGAAGAACACCTTCCTAATATTGAGTTGCACCCCTTTTGCCCTCAGTACAGCCTTTTGTCAGGACATGTACTCTACAGGATGTGTTCCACAGGGAGGCTGGCCCATGTTGACTCCAATGCTTCCCACAGTTGTGTATACTATATATACTACCACTATCACTAAAGTATACTATATATACTACCACTTTCACTACAGTATATTATACATATACTACCACTATCACTACAGTATACTATATACTCTACCACTACAGTATATTATACATATTCTACCACTATCACTACAGTATACTATATATACTACCGCTTTCACTACAGTACACTATATATACTACCGCTACAGTATATTATACATATACTACCACTATCACTACAGTATACTGTATATACTACAACTACAGTATATTATACATATTCTACCACTATCACTACAGTACACTATATATACTACCACTACAGTATATTATACATATTATAGCACTCCAGTATTTTATACATATTCTATCACTATCACTACAGTATAATATATATACTACTACAACCACTACAGTATAATATATGTAGAATATCACTATTACTACAGTATATTATACATATACTACCAATACAGTATACTATATATACTACCACTACAGTTACTATTATTATTATTATATTATTATTATATTATATTACTACAGTTACTATATATACTATATATACTACCACTATCACTACAGTATAATATATATACTACTACTATCACTACAGTATAACATATGTATAATATCACTATCACTACAGTATACTACCACTATCACTACAGTGTACAATATATACCACAACTATTACTACAGTATGCTATATATACTACCACTACAGTATATTATACATATACTACCACTATAACCACTTACAAATCAAATCAAATTGTATTTGTCACATGCTTCATAAAAAAATATGTGTCGACTAACAGTGAAATGGTTACTTACAGGTCATTTTCCAACAATGCAGAGTTCAAATATAAATAGTGACACAAGGAATAAATAAATACACTGAATAAAGAATAACAGTAACGAGTTAAATTAACATGGCTATATACACAGGGAGTAGAAACTAACATGGCTATATACACATGGAGTAGAAACTAACATGGCTATATACAGGGAGTAGAAACTAACATGGCTATATACAGGGAGTAGAAACTAACATGGCTATATACAGGGAGTAGAAACTAACATGGCTATATACAGGGAGTAGAAACTAACATGGCTATATACAGGGAGTAGAAACTAACATGGCTATATACAGGGAGTAGAACATAACATGGCTATATACAGGGAGTAGAACATAACATGGCTATATACAGGGAGTAGAAACTAACATGGCTATATACAGGGAGTAGAACATAACATGGCTATATACAGGGAGTAGAACATAACATGGCTATATACAGGGAGTAGAACATAACATGGCTATATACAGGGAGTAGAAACTAACATGGCTATATACAGGGAGTAGAAACTAACATGGCTATATACAGGGAGTAGAAAATGACATGGCTATACACAGGGCGTAGAAACTAACATGGCTATATACAGGGAGTAGAAACTAACATGGGTATATACAGGGAGTAGAAACTAACATGGCTATATACAGGGAGTAAAAACTAACATGGCTATATACAGGGAGTAGAAACTAACATGGCTATATACAGGGAGCAGAAACTAACATGGCTATATACAGGAGTAGAAACTAACATGGCTATATACAGGGAGTAGAAACTAACATGGCTATATACACAGGAGTAGAAACTAACATCGCTATATGCACAGGGAGTAGAAACTAACATGGCTATATACAGGGAGTAGAAACTAACATGGCTAAATATACTGTAGCGAGTAGAAACTAACATGGGTATATACAGGGAGTAGAAACTAACATGGCTATATACAGGGAGTAAAAACTAACATGGCTATATACAGGGAGTAGAAACTAACATGGCTATATACAGGGAGCAGAAACTAACATGGCTATATACTAGGAGTAGAAACTAACATGGCTATATACAGGGAGTAGAACATAACATGGCTAAATATACTGTAGGGAGTAGAACATAACATGGCTATATACAGGGAGTAGAAACTAACATGGCTATATACAGGGAGTAGAAACTAACATGGCTAAATACAGGGAGTAGAAACTAACATGGCTATATACAGGGAGTAGAACACAACATGGCTATAGACAGGGAGTAGAAAATGACATGGCTATACACAGGGTGTAGAAACTAACATGGCTATATACAGGGAGTAGAACACAACATGGCTATAGACAGGGAGTAGAAAATGACATGGCTATACACAGGGAGTAGAAACTAACATGGCTATATACAGGGAGTAAAAACTAACATGGCTATATACAGGGAGTAGAAACTAACATGGCTATATACAGGGAGCAGAAACTAACATGGCTATATACTAGGAGTAGAAACTAACATGGCTATATACAGGGAGTAGAACATAACATGGCTAAATATACTGTAGGGAGTAGAACATAACATGGGTATATACAGGGAGTAGAAACTAACATGGCTATATACAGGGAGTAGAAACTAACATGGCTATATACAGGGAGTAGAAACTAACATGGCTATATACAGGGAGTAGAAACTAACATGGCTATATACAGGGAGTAGAAACTAACATGGCTATATACAGGGAGTAGAAACTAACATGGCTATATACACAGGGAGTAGAAACTAACATCGCTATATGCACAGGGAGTAGAAACTAACATGGCTATATACAGGGAGTAGAAACTAACATGGCTAAATATACTGTAGCGAGTAGAAACTAACATGGCTATATACAGGGAGTAGAACATAACATGGCTAAATACAGGGAGTAGAACATAACATGGCTAAATACAGGGAGTAGAAACTAACATGGCTATATACAGGGAGTAAAAACTAACATGGCTATATACAGGGAGTAGAAACTAACATGGCTATATACAGGGAGCAGAAACTAACATGGCTATATACTAGGAGTAGAAACTAACATGGCTATATACAGGGAGTAGAACATAACATGGCTAAATATACTGTAGGGAGTAGAACATAACATGGCTATATACAGGGAGTAGAAACTAACATGGCTATATACAGGGAGTAGAAACTAACATGGCTAAATACAGGGAGTAGAAACTAACATGGCTATATACAGGGAGTAGAACACAACATGGCTATAGACAGGGAGTAGAAAATGACATGGCTATACACAGGGTGTAGAAACTAACATGGCTATATACAGGGAGTAAAAACTAACATGGCTATATACAGGGAGTAGAAACTAACATGGCTATATACAGGGAGCAGAAACTAACATGGCTATATACTAGGAGTAGAAACTAACATGGCTATATACAGGGAGTAGAACATAACATGGCTAAATATACTGTAGGGAGTAGAACATAACATGGCTATATACAGGGAGTAGAAACTAACATGGCTATATACAGGGAGTAGAAACTAACATGGCTAAATACAGGGAGTAGAAACTAACATGGCTATATACAGGGAGTAGAACACAACATGGCTATAGACAGGGAGTAGAAAATGACATGGCTATACACAGGGTGTAGAAACTAACATGGCTATATACAGGGAGTAGAAACTAACATGGGTATATACAGGGAGTAGAAACTAACATGGCTATATACAGGGAGTAGAAACTAACATGGGTATATACAGGGAGTAGAAACTAACATGGCTATATACAGGGAGTAGAACATAACATGGCTATAGACAGGGAGTAGAAAATGACATGGCTATACACAGGGTGTAGAAACTAACATGGCTATATACAGGGAGTAGAAACTAACATGGGTATATACAGGGAGTAGAAACTAACATGGCTATATACAGGGAGTAGAAACTAACATGGGTATATACAGGGAGTAGAAACTAACATGGGTATATACAGGGAGTAGAAACTAACATGGCTATATACAGGGAGTAGAAACTAACATGGCTATATACAGGGAGTAGAAACTAACATGGGTATATACAGGGAGTAGAAAATAACATGGCTATATACAGGGAGTAGAAACTAACATGGCTATATACAGGGAGTAGAACACAACATGGCTATATACAGGGAGTAGAAACTAACATGGCTATATACAGGGAGTAGAAACTAACATGGCTATATACAGGGAGTAGAAACTAACATGGCTATATACAGGGAGTAGAAACTAACATGGCTATATACAGGGAGTAGAACACAACATGGCTATATACAGGGAGTAGAAACTAACATGGGTATATACAGGGAGTAGAAACTAACATGGCTATATACAGGGAGTAGAAACTAACATGGCTATATACAGGGAGTAGAAACTAACATGGCTATATACAGGGAGTAGAAACTAACATGGCTATATACAGGGAGTAGAAACTAACATGGCTATATACAGGGAGTAGAAACTAACATGGCTATATACAGGGAGTAGAAACTAACATGGCTATATACAGGGAGTAGAAACTAACATGGCTATATACAGGGAGTAGAAAATAACATGGCTATATACAGGGAATAGAAACTAACATGGCTATATACATGGCTATATACTCCCTGTATATAGCCATGTTAGTTTCTATTCCCTATATACAGGAGTAGAAACTAACATGGGTATATACAGGGAGTAGAAAATAGCATGGCTATATACAGGGAGTAGAAAATAACATGGCTATATACAGGGAGTAGAAACTAACATGGCTATATACAGGGAGTAGAAACTAACATGGGTATATACATGGAGTAGAAACTAACATGGCTATATACAGGAGTAGAAACTAACATGGCTATATACAGGGAGTAGAAACTAACATGGGTATATACAGGGAGTAGAAACTAACATGGCTATATACAGGGAGTAGAAACTAACATGGGTATATACAGGGAGTAGAAACTAACATGGGTATATACAGGGAGTAGAAACTAACATGGCTATATACAGGGAGTAGAAACTAACATGGCTATATACAGGGAGTAGAAACTAACATGGCTATATACAGGGAGTAGAAACTAACATGGGTATATACAGGGAGTAGAAACTAACATGGCTATATACAGGGAGTAGAAACTAACATGGCTATATACAGGGAGTAGAAACTAACATGGCTATATACAGGGAGTAGAAAATAACATGGCTATATACAGGGAATAGAAATCCCTATATACGAGATCCAGATGCAGACACAGGAGGCAGATGGTTGGAGTCTTACAATGTTTATTGATCCAAAAGGAGTAGGCAAGAGAATGGTATTGTACAGGAAAAGGTCAAAACCAGATCAGAGTCCAGGAGGTACGAGCAGACAGGCTCATGGTCAAGGCAGGCAGAAAGGTCAGGAAGGCGGGTACAGAGTCCAGAAACAGGCAAGGGTCAAAACTGGGAGGACTAGAAAAAGGAGAATGCAAAAAGCAGGAGAACGGGAGAAACGCTGGTTGACTTGGAAAACATACAAGACAAACTGGCACAGAGAGACAGGAAACACAGGGATAAATACACTGGGGGAAATAAGCGACACCTGGATGGGGTGGAGACAATCACAGGGACAGGTGAAACAGATCAGGGCGTGACAATTTGAACAAATAGGGCTATCTTCTGTATACCACAACACAACCGGCTGGCTCAAACGCATTAAGAAGGAAAGAAATTCCACAAAATAACTTTTAATAAGGCACATCTGTTAATTGAAATGCATTCCAGGTGACTACCTCATGAAGCTGGTTGAGAGAATGCCAAGAGTATGCAAAGCTGTCATCATGGCAAAAGTGGCTACTTTAAAGAATCTCAAATATAAAATATATTTTTATTTGTTTAACACTTTTTGGGTATTACATGATTCCATAGTTGTTATTTAATAGTGTTGATGTCTTCACTATTATTCTACAATGTAGAAAATAGTACAAATAAAGAAAAACCCTTGAATGAGTAGGCATGTCCACACTTTTGCCTGGTACTGTACATGTTTCAAGCAGACCACTATAGTCCCTGTGCCCAAGAACGCTCACATCTGTAAGCCTTGAAATGGTTCACATCAACACCATTATCCCAGAAACCCTAGACCCACTCCAATTCGCATACCGCCGCAACAGATCCACATATGTCGCAATGTCTATTGCATTCCACACTGCCCTTTCCCACCTGGACAAGAGGAACACCTAAGTGAGAATGCTTTTCATTGACTACAGAGCAGCATTCAACACCACCAGTGCCCTCCAAGCTCATCACTAAACGAACGACCCTGGGACTGAATACCTCCCTCTGAAACTGGATCCTGGACTTCCTGACGGGCTGCCCCCAGGTGGTGAGGGTAAGCAACAACACATTCGGCACGCTGACCCTCAACACAGGGGCCCTTTAGGGGTAAGTCCCCCCTGTTCAACAACAACTGCATGGCTACGCACTACTCCAACACCTTTGATGATGAGACAGCCAACAGCGAGGAGGTCAGAGACCTGGCAGTGTGGTGCCAGGACAACAACCTCTCCCTCAACATCAGTAAGACAAAGGAGGTGATTGTTGACTACAGGAAACGGAGGGGTTTAGCATCGATGGGGCTGTAGCAGTGTGGGTCAAGAGCTTCAAGTTCCTCGGTGTCCACATCAATGAGGACCAAACACACCAACACAGTGGTGAAGAGGCTGAACTCTCTGCCATCCAGGACCTCTATACCAGGCGGTGTCAGAGGAAGGCCCCAGCCACCCAAGTCATAGACTGTTCTCACTGCTGCCGCATGGCCAGAGGTACCGGAGCACCAAGTCTGGGACCAAAAGCCTCCTCAACAGCTTCTACCCCCAAGCCATAAGACTGCTAAACAGGTTGTCAAATGGCCACCCAGACTATCTATCCTGATTGCCTAGTCACTTTACCTCTACCAACATGTACATATTACCTCAACTACCAACACTGCTGCTACCCTCTTTATTATCTATCCTGATTGCCTAGTCACTTTACCTCTACCAACATGTACATATTACCTCAACTACCAACACTGCTGCTACCCTCTTTATTATCTATCCTGATTGCCTAGTCACTTTACCTCTACCAACATGTACACATTACCTCAACTACCAACACTGCTGCTACCCTCTTTATTATCTATCCTGATTGCCTAGTCACTTTACCTCTACCAACATGTACATATTACCTCAACTACCAACACTGCTGCTACCCTCTTTATTATCTATCCTGATTGCCTAGTCACTTTACCTCTACCAACATGTACATATTACCTCAACTACCAACACTGCTGCTACCCTCTTTATTATCTATCCTGATTGCCTAGTCACTTTACCTCTACCAACATGTACATATTACCTCAACTACCAACACTGCTGCTACCCTCTTTATTATCTATCCTGATTGCCTAGTCACTTTACCTCTACCAACATGTACATATTACCTCAACTACCAACACTGCTGCTACCCTCTTTATTATCTATCCTGATTGCCTAGTCACTTTACCTCTACCAACATGTACATATTACCTCAACTACCAACACTGCTGCTACCCTCTTTATTATCTATCCTGATTGCCTAGTCACTTTACCTCTACCAACATGTACATATTACCTCAACTACCAACACTGCTGCTACCCTCTTTATTATCTATCCTGATTGCCTAGTCACTTTACCTCTACCAACATGTACATATTACCTCAACTACCAACACTGCTGCTACCCTCTTTATTATCTATCCTGATTGCCTAGTCACTTTACCTCTACCAACATGTACATATTACCTCAACTACCAACACTGCTGCTACCCTCTTTATTATCTATCCTGATTGCCTAGTCACTTTACCTCTACCAACATGTACATATTACCTCAATTACCAACACTGCTGCTACCCTCTTTATTATCTATCCTGATTGCCTAGTCACTTTACCTCTACCAACATGTACATATTACCTCAACTACCAACACTGCTGCTACCCTCTTTATTATCTATCCTGATTGCCTAGTCACTTTACCTCTACCAACATGTACATATTACCTCAACTACCAACACTGCTGCTACCCTCTTTATTATCTATCCTGATTGCCTAGTCACTTTACCTCTACCAACCTGTACATATTACCTCAACTACCAACACTGCTGCTACCCTCTTTATTATCTATCCTGATTGCCTAGTCACTTTACCTCTACCAACATGTACATATTACCTCAATCACCTCCACCACCTTGTACCCCTGCATATTGACTTGGTACCAGTTCTCCATGTATACAGTCCCATTATTGTTATTTTATTGTGTTACTATTTACTTAACATTTTTTTGTGCACATTTGTCTAAATTTTTTACTCTGCATTGTTGGGAAAGGTCTCGAAAGTAAGCATTTCACAGTAAAGTCCACACCTGTTGTATTCGGCGTGTGACAAACACCATTTGATTTGATTTGCTGTATGTGTTGGGGTGACAGTGTCATTATGCGTGAGTGTGTAGGTCCAGTGTGTGGGTAGAGTCCAGTGTGTGGGTAAAGTCCAGTGTGTGGGTAGAGTTCAATGTGTGGGTAAAGTCCAGTGTGTGGGCAGAGTTCAGTGTGTGGGTAGAGTTCAGTGTGTGGGTAAAGTCCAGTGTGTGGGTAGAGTTCAGTGTGTGGGTAGAGTTCAGTGTGTGGGTAGAGTTCAGTGTGTGGGTAGAGTCCAGTGTGTGGGTAGAGTCCAGTGTGTGGGTAGAGTCCAGTGTGTGGGTAGAGTCCAGTGTGTGGGTAAAGTCCAGTGTGGAGGTAAAGTCCAGTGTGTGAGTAGAGTCCAGTGTGTGGGTACATTCCAGTGTGTGGGTAGAGTCCAGTGTGTGGGTAAAGTCCAGTGTGTGGGTAGAGTTCAGTGTGTGGGTAGAGTTCAGTGTGCGGGTAAAGTCCAGTGTGTGGGTAGAGTTCAGTGTGTGGGTAGAGTCCAGTGTGTGGGTAGAGTCCAGTGTGTGGGTACATTCCAGTGTGTGGGTAGAGTCCAGTGTGTGGGTAGAGTCCAGTGTGTGGGTAGAGTCCAGTGTGTGGGTAGAGTTCAGTGTGTGGGTAGAGTCCAGTGTGTGGGTAGAGTTCAGTGTGTGGGTAGAGTCCAGTGTGTGGGTAGAGTTCAGTGTGTGGGTAGAGTTCAGTGTGTGGGTAGAGTTCAGTGTGCGGGTAAAGTCCAGTGTGTGGGTAGAGTTCAGTGTGTGGGTAGAGTCCAGTGTGTGGGTAGAGTTCAGTGTGTGGGTAGAGTCCAGTGTGTGGGTAGAGTTCAGTGTGTGGGTAGAGTTCAGTGTGTGGGTAGAGTTCAGTGTGTGGGTAGAGTTCAGTGTGTGGGTAGAGTTCAGTGTGTGGGTAGAGTTCAGTGTGTGGGTAGAGTTCAGTGTGTGGGTAGAGTTCAATGTGTGGGTAAAGTCCAGTGTGTGGGCAGAGTTCAGTGTGTGGGTAGAGTTCAGTGTGTGGGTAAAGTCCAGTGTGTGGGTAGAGTTCAGTGTGTGGGTAGAGTTCAGTGTGTGGGTAGAGTTCAGTGTGTGGGTAGAGTTCAGTGTGTGGGTAGAGTTCAGTGTGTGGGTAGAGTTCAGTGTGTGGGCAGAGTTCAGTGTGTGGGTAGAGTTCAGTGTGTGGGTAAAGTCCAGTGTGTGGGTAGAGTTCAGTGTGTGGGTAAAGTCCAGTGTGTGGGTACAGTTCAGTGTGAGTGGGTAGTGTCATTATGCAGTCTTATGGCTTGGGGGTAGAAGCTGTTCAGGGTCCTGTTGCTTCCAGACTACCGCCAAGGAAGACAAGGAGAGGGAGGTGGAGATGGAGGTGGAGAGGGAGACAAAATAAAGAAGTGAGTGGGTTTAGTGAGAGAGAAATAAAAAAAGAAAAAAGAGTGGGTCAGAGTGAGTAATAGATAGTAAAAATATAGGATAAAAATAGAGGGTAAACATTTGAGTGAGAAAAAGGATGCGAGAAAAGGTCAGATGTAGAGTGATATGAGAGAGGAAAGGAGGGAGAGAGGATGAGAGAGTAAGGGAGGGAGAGAGGATTAGAGAGAGGGAGGGAGAGAGGGAGAGAGGATAGGAGGGAGGTAGGGAGGGAGGGAGGGAGGGAGGGAGGGAGGATGAGAAAGAGGGAGGGAGGATGAGAGAGAGATGGAGAGAAGATAGGGGGAGGGAGGGAGGATGAGAGAGAGGTAGGGCGAGAGGATAGGAGAGAGGGAGGGAGGGAGGGAGAATGAGAGAGAGATGGAGAGAAGATAGGCGGGAGGGGGGGAGCGAGGCAGGGAGGGAAGGAGGGAGGGAGGGAGGGAGGAGGGAGATGAGAGAGAGAGAGAGAGAGAGAGAGAGAGAGAGAGAGGAAGGGAGGAAGAGAGGATGAGAGAGAGAGGGAGGGAGGGAGGGTGAGAGGGAGGGAGAGAGGATGAGAGAGGGAGTGAGAGAGGATGAGAGAGAGAGGGAGGGAGAGTGGGAGGGAGAGAGGGAGGGAGGATGAGAGAGAGGGAGGGAGAGAGGATGAGAGAGAGGGAGGGAGAGAGGATGAGAGAGAGAGGGAGAGAGAGAGGGAGAGGGGAAGTTGGCAGCAGAGGTGCTGACTAGTCTTTGCTTCTGCCTGTGGCTCAGAGAGATTAAAGAGTTAGAGGAGAGAACTGTCTCTGTCTGTCACCACTCTCCTCTCCTCCCTCTTTCCCCCACTCTCTCTCTTCCCTCTCTCTGTCACAGCTCTCCTCTCCTCCCTCTTTCCCCCACTCTCTCTCTCTTCCCTCTCTGTCTGTCACCGCTCTCTTCTCCTCCCTCCTACTCCCTCTTTCCCCCACTCTCTCTCTCTCTCTTCCCTCTCCGTGTGTCACCGCTCTCTTCTCTTCCCTCCTACTCCCTCTTTCCCCCACTCTCTCTCTCTCTCTCTTCCCTCTCTGTCTGTCACCGCTCTCTTCTCCTCCCTCCTACTCCCTCTTTCCCCCACTCTCTCTCTCTCTCTTCCCTCTCCGTGTGTCACCGCTCTCTTCTCTTCCCTCCTACTCCCTCTTTCCCCCACTCTCTCTCTCTCTCTTCCCTCTCTGTCTGTCACCGCTCTCTTCTCCTCCCTACTACTCCCTCTTTCCCCCACTCTCTCTCTTCCCTCTCCGTGTGTCAACACTCTCTTCTCCTCCCTCCTACTCCCTCTTTCCCCCACTCTCTCTCTTCCCTCTCTGTCACCGCTCTCCTGTCCTCTATCTTCCCACCTCTCTTTCCCCCACCGTCTCTCTACCCTCTCTGTCTGTCATTGATATATCTATACCCAATACCCTCTGTCCCCCCTCTGTAGGACCTCAGTGACCTAACCTCTCATCCTCCTTTCACTCAGTTCATTCAGTCTGTCAGTGACCGATCCTCTCATCCTCCTTTCACTCAGTTCATTCAGTCTGTCAGTGACCGATCCTCTCATCCTCCTTTCACTCAGTTCATTCAGTCTGTCAGTGACCGATCCTCTCATCCTCCTTTCACTCAGTTCATTCAGTCTGTCAGTGACCGATCCTCTCATCCTCCTTTCATCCTCTCTTCCTCTCCTCCCCACTCACTCTCCACCTCTCCTCTTCTCCTCTCATCTGTCCTCTCCATCGGTCCTCTCCTCCTCCTCCCCTCCTCCCCCTCTCCTCCTACTCCCCTCCTCCCCCTCTCCTCCTTTCTCTCTCCAGCCGTCCAGTCTCTGTGTGTTCCTTGGTGTTTCTGTATGTTATCGTCTGGATGTCTCTGAGCATAAATAGCCATGGCATACAGCTCCTCTCTCCCACTGTGTGTGTGTGTGTGTGTGTGTGTGTGTGTGTGTGTGTGTGTGTGTGTGTGTGTGTGTGTGTGTGTGTGTGTGTGTGTGTGTGTGTGTGTGTGTGTGTGTGTGTGTGTGTGTGTGTGTGTGTGTGTGTGTGTGTGTGTGTGTGTGTGTGTGTGTGTGTGTGTGTGTGTGTGTGTGTATGCACGTGTGTGTATGTGTGACTGGGTAGGGATGCCAGCAGATTCCCCAGTGCTGATCTCATGGTGTTGGACAGGCACTTGTTACGTATCTTGATCACACTATTACATTCTCACAGCAGTCTATTTAGGCCTGCAGAAGCTCCTCAAAGACTCACATTACAGTGGGGGAGAGGAGGAGAGGAGAGGGAGAGGAGAGGAGAGAGGGGAAGAGAGGAGTGGACACACACACATTTGCACACAGCAGACAAGATGACTTATGTTTGATTCATTTGTTTTCTCTGCCCCTTAGGTTGCAGTGACTCCATCCTCTAACCCTCCCATATCCGCTGGGCCTTACGTGTGTGTGTGTACTGTGGTTTGTGGGGACCAGCCCAACGCGTGCTGGCTGGTCGGCAGGATGACAGAGTAGAGCCTGGCAAAGGGAAGCAGACAGATGTCAGGAGAGAGAGGGATGGTGGGATGAGAGAGAGGGATGGAGGGATGAGATAGAGGGATGGTGGAATGAGAGAGAGGGATGGAGGGATGAGAGAGAGGGATGGAGGGATGAGAGAGAGGGATGGAGGGAGGCTGGGGTTAGGGGGAGCAGACAGATGTCAGGAGAGAGAGGGATGGTGGGATGAGAGAGAGGGATGGAGGGATGAGAGAGAGGGATGGATGGAGGCTGGGGTTAGGGGGAGCAGGAGGGTGGAATTTAATGCTTAATGCCTTTTAATGTTAGTGTAACAAACAACTTAACAAACAACTAGCAGTTGATTCTATAAGCTTTTTTTCCTCTATCTCACTCTCTCAGCTCTCTCTCTCTCTCACTCTCTTTCTGTGCGGCCTGCCCCCGAGCCCTCAGGCAATTACTGTGGTTTCTGACCTCGGCAATACTTTCCCCTCCCTCTCTCTTCCTCTCCCTTCTTTCTCTCTGTTCCCTCTCTCCCACCGAGTTGAGACAGTGTGGGATCTCTGGTCTCTGGTCAGAGAGAAGGAATGTGGAGAGAGAGGAGGAGAAGAAGAGAGGAGAGGAGGAGTGGAAGGAAATAAGTAGAGGAGGAGAGGAAAGGAGAGGAGGAGAGGAGAGGAGAAAAGGAGAGGAGGAGAGGAGAGGAGGAGAGATGAAAAAAGGAGAGGAGAAGAGAGGAGAGGAGAAAATGGGAGGAGGAGAGATGAAAGAAAGAGAGGAGAGGAGAGAAGGAATGTGGAGGGAAAGGATGAGAAGAAGAAAGGAAAGGAGAGGAGAAAAGGAGAGGAGAGGAGGAAAGGAGAAGGGGATTTTTCCCTGGATGAGGTCATGGATGATGGCTTTTCTCTAAGTGAGAGTCTCGTGGCAGAAGTACTCCCGACCTCGCCCTGACATGTTTCAGATACACACCACACACGCACATGCCTCACACGCGGGCGTGCACACACACACACACACACACACACACACACACACACACACACACACACACACACACACACATGGAGACACACACACACAGCATCAGAGAGTGTTTGGGCTCTCTTCTGGCTTCACATGTGTATGTGTGTGTGTGTGTGTGTGTGTGTGCTGAGTGTGTGTGTTTGTGTGTGAGAATGTGCTGAGTGTGTGTGTGTACGTGTGTGTGTACGTGTGTACGTGTGTGTGTGTACGTGTGTGTGTATATGTGTGTGTGTGTGTACCTGTATGTGTACGTGTGTGCGTGTGTGTGTACGTGTGTACGTGTATGTGTGTGTACGTGTGTGTGTGTACATGTGTGTGTGTGTGTACCTGTATGTGTACGTGTGTGCGTGTGTGTATGTGTGTGTGTACGTGTATGTGTCTGTAAGTGTATGTGTGTGTGTGTGTGTGTGTGTGTGTGTGTGTGTGTGTGTGTGTGCGTGCGTGCGTGTGTGTGCAGCACGAGGGACAGTTAAACCCAGTGAGAGTCAGCAGGCCCCAGAGGGACAGTTCGTGGTCCATGTGGTATGCCCTGCTCAAATCTATCCCTCTCAACACACACACACACACACACACACACACACACACACACACACACACACACACACACACACACACACACACACACACACACACACACACACACACACACACACACACACACACACACACACACACACACACACACACAGAGAGACTCTGATTCAATAGCAATATATTGACTCAGTGAGTAGTCTCATATTGGAAAACAATCAGATAGGCTACTACAGAAGCCCAGTCATCAAAGTCTCTGTGATACTGTACAGTTCAGTTGTGCTTTTGGTAGTAACTGTTGAGACGGTGGGATCGTGTGGTGTCGAGGGTGGTTATAGTCTTTACTCAGACACTTTTCCTCTCTGGGTGAGAAGCAATGAGTCAGAAAGAACTCCCTCCCCCTCTGAGCCCCTTTCCCTCCCTCCCTGAGCCCCTTTACCTCCCCATCTGAGCCCCTTTCCCTCCCTCCCCCTCTGAGCCCCTTTCCCTCCCTCCCTGAGCCCCTTTCCCTCCCCCTCTGAGCCCCTTTCCCTCCCCCTCTGAGCCCCTTTCCCTCCCTCTCTGAGCCCCTTCCCCTCCCCTCTGAGCCCCTTTCCCTCCCCTCTGAGCCCCTTTCCCTCCCTCCCTGAGCCCCTTTACCTCCCCCTCTGAGCCCCTTTCCCTCCCCCTCTGAGCCCCTTTCCCTCCCCCTCTGAGCCCCTTTCCCTCCCCCCCTGAGCCCCTTTCCCTCCCCCTCTGAGCCCCTTTCCCTCCCTCCCTGAGCCCCTTTCCCTCCCCCTCTGAGCCCCTTTCCCTCCCCCTCTGAGCCCCTTTACCTCCCACCCTGAGCCCCTTTCCCTCCCCTCTGAGCCCTTTTCCCTCCCCCTCTGAGCCCCTTTCCCTCCCTCTCTGAGCCCCTTTCCCTCCCCCTCTGAGCCCCCCTTTCCCTCCCCCTCTGAGCCCCTTTCCCTCCCCCTCTGAGCCCCTTTCCCTCCCTCCCTGAGCCCCTTTCCCTCCCCCCCTGAGCCCCTTTCCCTCCCTCTCTGAGCCCCTTTCCCTCCCTCCCTGAGCCCCTTCCCCCCTCTGAGCCCCTTTCCCTCCCCTCTGAGCCCCTTTACCTCCCCCTCTGAGCCCCTTTCCCTCCCCCTCTGAGACCCTTTCCCTCCCTCCCTGAGCCCCTTTACCTCCCCCTCTGAGCCCCTTTCCCTCCCTCCCTGAGCCCCTTTACCTCCCCCTCTGAGCCCCTTTCCCTCCCTCCCCCTCTGAGCCCCTTTCCCTCCCTCCCTGAGCCCCTTTCCCTCCCCTCTGAGCCCCTTTCCCTCCCCCTCTGAGCCCCTTTCCCTCCCTCTCTGAGCCCCTTCCCCTCCCCCTCTGAGCCCCTTTCCCTCCCCCTCTGAGCCCCTTTCCCTCCCTCCCTGAGCCCCTTTACCTCCCCCTCTGAGCCCCTTTCCCTCCCCCTCTGAGCCCCTTTCCCTCCCCCTCTGAGCCCCTTTCCCTCCCTCCCTGAGCCCCTTTCCCTCCCTCCCTGAGCCCCTTTCCCTCCCCCTCTGAGCCCCTTTCCCTCCCCCTCTGAGCCCCTTCACCTCCCTCCCTGAGCCCCTTTCCCTCCCCCTGAGCCCCTTTACCTCCCCCTCTGAGCCCCTTTCCCTCCCTCCCTGAGCCCCTTTCCCTCCCCCTCTGGGCCCCTTTCCCTCCCTCCCTGAGCCCCTTTCCCTCCCTCCCTGAGCCCCTTTCCCTCCCCCTCTGAGCCCCTTTCCCTCCCCCTCTGAGCCCCTTTCCCTCCCTCCCTGAACCCCTTTCCCTCCCCTCTGAGCCCCTTTCCCTCCCCCTCTGAGCCCCTTTCCCTCCCTCCTTGAGCCCCTTTCCCTCCCCTCTGAGCCCCTTTCCCTCCCCCTCTGAGCCCCTTTCCCTCCCCCTCTGGGCCCCTTTCCCTCCCCCTCTGAGCCCCTTTCCCTCCCCCTCTGAGCCCCTTTCCCTCCCTCCCTGAACCCCTTTCCCTCCCCCTCTGAGCCCCTTTCCCTCCCCCTCTGAGCCCCTTTCCCTCCCCCTCTGAGCCCCTTTCCCTCCCTCCCTGAACCCCTTTCCCTCCCCCTCTGAGCCCCTTTCCCTCCCCCTCTGAGCCCCTTTCCCTCCCTCCCTGAGCCCCTTTCCCTCCCCCTCTGAGCCCCTTTCCCTCCCCCTCTGAGCCCCTTTCCCTCCCCCTCTGAGCCCCTTTCCCTCCCTCCCTGAGCCCCTTTCCCTCCCCTCTGAGCCCCTTTCCCTCCCCCTCTGAGCCCCTTTCCCTCCCCTCCTGAGCCCCTTTCCCTCCCCCCCTGAGCCCCTTTCCCTCCCCCTCTGAGCCCCTTTCCCTCCCTCCCTGAGCCCCTTTCCCTCCCCCTCTGAGCCCCTTTCCCTCCCTCCCTGAGCCCCTTTCCCTCCCCCTCTGAGCCCCTTTCCCTCCCCTCTGAGCCCCTTTCCCTCCCCTCTGAGCCCCTTTCCCTCCCCCTCTGAGCCCCTTTCCCTCCCTCCCTGAGCCCCTTTCCCTCCCCCTCTGAGCCCCTTTCCCTCCCCTCTGAGCCCCTTTCCCTCCCCCTCTGAGCCCCTTTCCCTCCCCCTCTGAGCCCCTTTCCCTCCCTCCCTGAGCCCCTAACACCCATGTCTGGAATCAGACGCAACAGAAAAGGAGGGAGGCAGACAGTGACGTGATGCACCGGGTGTTGTTGTTATTCAACGCTTCTGAACCTTCTATGTGCCGGATCACCGGATCACCCTCTCACAGACTCACAGACTCACAGACTCACAGACTGACTCACAGACTGACAGACTAACTCACAGACTCACAGACTGACTCACAGACTGACAGACTAACTCACAGACTCACAGACTCACAGACTCACAGACTCACAGACTCACAGACTCACAGACTGACAGACTAACTCACAGACTCACAGACTCACAGACTCACAGACTCACAGACTCACAGACTCACAGACTGACTCACAGACTCACAGACTCACAGACTCACAGACTGACTCACAGACTGACAAACTAACTCACAGACTCACAGACTGACTCACAGACTGACAGACTAACTCACAGACTCACAGACTCACAGACTCACAGACTCACAGACTCACAGACTCACAGACTCACAGACTGACTCACAGACTGACAGACTAACTCACAGACTCACAGACTGACTCACAGACTGACAGACTAACTCACAGACTCACAGACTCACAGACTCACAGACTCACAGACTCACAGACTCACAGACTGACTCACAGACTCACAGACTCACAGACTCACAGACTCACAGACTGACTCACAGACTGACTCACAGACTCACAGACTCACAGACTGACTCACAGACTCACAGACTGACTCACAGACTGACTCACAGACTCACAGACTGACTCACAGACTGACTCACAGACTCACAGACTCACAGACTCACAGACTGACTCACAGACAGACTCACAGACTCACAGACTCACAGACTCACAGACTCACAGACTCACAGACTCACAGACTCACAGACTGACTCACAGACTCACAGACAGACTCACAGACTCACAGACAGACTCACAGACTCACAGACAGACTCACAGACTCACAGACTGACTCACAGACTCACAGACAGACTCACAGACTCACAGACAGACTCACAGACTCACAGACTCACAGACTCACAGACTCACAGACTCACAGACTGACAGACTGACTGACTGACTCACAGACTCACAGACTGACTCACAGACAGACTGACTGACTGACAGACTGACTGACTGACAGACTCACAGACTGACTCACAGACTCACAGACTGACTCACAGACTGACTCACAGACTGACAGACTGACTGACTGACTGACTGACAGACTGACAGACTGGCAGACTGACTAACAGACTAACAGACTGACAGACTGACTGACTGACTGACTGACTGACTAACAGACTGACTGACTGACAGACTGACTGACTAACAGACTGACAGGCGGACAGACTGACTGACTGTCTAACAGACTGACAGACTGACTGACTAACAGACTGACAGACTGACTGACTGACTGACTGACTAACAGACTGACTGACTGACTAACAGACTGACAGGCGGACAGACTGACTGACTGACTGACTAACAGACTGACAGACTGACAGACTGACAGACTGACAGACTAACAGACTGACAGACTGACTGACAGAATGACTGACTGACTGACAGACTTACAGAATGACTGACTGACTGACTGCCAGACAGACAGACTGACTGACAGACTGACAGACAGATTGACAAGCTGACTGACTGACAGACCGACAGACTGACTGACAGACTGACAGACTGACAGACTGATAGACTGACTGACTGATAGACAGACTGACAGACTGACAGACAGACTGACAGGCGGACAGACTGTCAAAGCCCAGATTCACAGACATGGTGTTATCTAGTCAACACTTTCTGAAGCCCTGATTCCCTTACACACAGGGCTCTTCGATTCCCTACAGTAAGTAGTGCACTGCTTTTGACCAGATCAAAAGTATCGGGTAGTGCACTACCTAGGGAATATGGTGCCACTTCACACACACACACACACACACACACACACACACACACACACACACACACACACACACACACACACACACACACACACACACACACACACACACACACACACACACACACACACACACACACACACACACACACACACACACACACACACACACACACACAGAGACTCTACTTGGTTGGCCCATCTGTGTCCCTCACACACATGAAGGAGTGAGATGGGGACCAAGGAAAAACAATCAATCAAAAGTATTTATAAAGCCCTTCTTACGTCGGCCGGTTATCACAAAGTGCTGTACAGAAACCCAGCCTAGAACCCCAAACAGCAAGCAATACATGTGTAGAAGCACGGCGACTAGGAAAAACTCCCTAGAAAGGCAGGAACCTAGGGAGAAACCTAGAGAGGAACCAGGCTATGAGGGGTGGCCAGTCCTCTTCTGGCTGTGCCTGATGGAGATTATAACAGTACATGGCCAAGATGTTCAAACGTTCATAGATGACCAGCAGGGTCAAATAATAATAATCACAGTAGTTGTAGAGTGTGCAACAGGTCAGCACGTCAGGAGTAAATGTCAGTTGGCTTTTCATAGCCGATCATTCAGAGATAGAGATGTCAGGTGCGGTAGAGAAAGAGAGTCGAAAACAGAAGGTGGGACACAAGGTAGCACGTCCGGTGAACAGGTCAGGTTTCCATTGCTGCAGGCAGAACAGTTGAAACTGGAGAAGCAGCATGACCAGGTGGACTGGGGGCAGCAAGGAGTCATCAGGTCAGGTAGACCTGAGGCATGGTCCTAGGGCTCAGGTCCTCCGAGGAGAGAGAAAGAGAGTAAGAGAGTTAGGCGGAGCATGCTTAAATTCACACAGGACACCGGATAAGACAAGGAAAAATACTCCAGATATAACAGACTGATCCTAGACCCAGACACATAAACTATTGCACCGTAAATACTGGAGGCTGAGACAGGAGGGGTTGGGAGACGCGGTGGCCCCGTCCAACGATACCCCTGAATCGGGCCAAACAGGCAGGATATAATCCCACCCACTTTGGCAAAGCACAGCCCCCACACCACTCAAACCACCAATGTACTACCCTGAGACAAGGCCGAGTATAGCCCACAAAGATCTTCTCCATGGCACGAAAGGGGGCGCCAACCCGGACAGGAAGACCACGTCAGTGACTCAACCCACTCAAGTGATGCACCCCTCCTAGGGACGGCATGGAAGAGCACCAGTAAGCCAGTGACTCAGCCCCTGTAATAGGGTTAGGGGCAGAGAATCCCAGTGGAGAGAGGGGAACCGGCCAGGCAGAAACAGCAAGGGCGGTTCGTTGCTCCTGTGCCTTTCCGTTCACCTTCACACTCCTGGGACAGACTACACTCAATCATAGGAAGAGATGAGTCTTCAATAAAGACTTAAAGGTCGAGACAGAGTCTGCGTCTCTCACATGGATAGGCAGACCATTCCAGAAAAATTTAGCTTTATAGGAGAAAGCCCTGCCTCCAGCTGTTTGCTTAGAAATTCTAGAGACAGTAAGGAGGCCTGTGTCTTGTGACTGTAGCGTATGTGTAGGTATGTAAGGAAGGACCAAATCGGAAAGATAGGTAGGAGCAAGCCCATGTAATGCTTTGTAGGTTAGCAGTAAAACCTTGAAATCAGCCCTTGCCTTAACAGGAAGCCAGTGTAGAGAGGCTAGCACTGGAGTAATATGATCAAAGGTTTTGGTTCTAGTCAAAATTCCAGCAGCCGTGTTTAGCACTAACTGAAGTATATTTAGTGCTTTATCAAGGTAATCGGAAAGTAGAGCAGTAGTCTAACCTAAAAGTGACAAAACCTTGGAATAATTTTTCAGCATAATTTTTACGTCGAATCTTACGTAGATGGAAAAAAGCTGTCCTTGAAACAATCTTGATATGTTCTTCAAAAGAGAGATCAGGGTCCAGAGTTGCACTGAGGTCCTTCACAGTTCTTTTTGAGACGACTGTACAACCATCACGATTAAATGTCAGATTCAACAGAAGATCTCTTTGTTTCTTGGGACCTAGAACAAGTATCTCTGTTTTGTCCGAGTTTAAAAATAGAACATTTGCCGCCATCCACTTCCTTATGTCTGAAACACAGGATTTCAGGGAGGGACATTTTGGGACTTCTCCATGTTTCATCGAAATATACAGCTGTGTGTTATTCCCATAGCAGTGAAAGTTAACATTATGTTTCCGAATGACATCACCAAGAGGTAAAATATATAGTGAAAACAATAGTGGTCCTAAAACGGAGCCTTGAGGAACACCGATATCAGAAGACAAACCATCCACAGAGACAAACTGATATCTTTCCGACAGATAACATCTAAACCAGGCCAGAACTTGTCAGTGTAGACCAATTTTGGTTTCCAATCTCTCCAAAAGAAGGTGGTGATCGATGGTATCAAAAGCAGCACTAAGGTCTAGGAGCACGAGGACAGATGCAACGCCTCTGTCTGACGGCATTAAAAGGTAATTTACCACCTTCACAAGTGCAGTCTCAGTGCTATGATGGGGTCTAAAAATCAGACTGAAGCGGTTCGTATACATTGTTTGTCTTCAGGAAGGCAGTGAGTTGCTGCCCAACAGCTTTTTCAAACAATTTCGAGAGGAATGGGAGATTCGATATAGGAAAATAGTTTTTTATTTATTTTCTGGGTAAAGGTTTGGCTTTTTTTTACTGGCACTTTTATTGAGTTTGGTACACATCCGGTAGATAGAGAGTCTATTATGTTCAACATAAGAGGGCCAAGCACAGGAAGCAGCTCTTCAGTAGTTTAATTGGGATAGGGTCCAGTATGCAGCTTGAAGGTTAAGAGGCCATGATTATTTTCATCAATGTGTCAAGAGATATAGTTGTTACGCCCTGACCATAGTAAGCTGTTTATTCTCTATGTTGTTTGGGGCGTGATAGTGACTCTGGTGGGTCATTTAGTTTTTTTTAATGTCTATGTTGGCCTGATATGGTTCCCAATCAGAGACAGCTGTTTATCGTTGTCTCTGATTGGGGATCATATTTAGGTAGCCATTTCCTCATTTGTGTTTGTGGGATGTTGTCTACATTTAGTTGCCTGAGTGCACACCAGTAGCTTCACATTTTGTTTGTGCTTGTTTGTTTTGTTTATGCTGAGTTTCGGTTTATTAAATATATGTGGAACTCTACTCACGCTGCGACTTGGTCTACTCATTACGATGAACGTGACAATAGTAGTAAAAAAGTTGAGTGTCTCCCTTGATCCTGGGAGAGTTGTGCATACTCAGGACAACTGAGCTATGAAGGAATACACAGATTTGGAGGAGTCAGTCATTTGCTTTCTAATGATCATGATCTTTTCCTCAAAGAACATTTATTTAACTAGGCAAGTGAGTTAAGAACAAATTCTTATTTTCAATGACAGCCTAGGAACAGTGAGTTAACTGCATGCACAGGGGCAGAAGGACAGATGTGTACCTTGTCAGCTCAGGGATTTGAACTTGCAACTTTTTGGTTACTAGTCCAACACTCTAACCACTAGGCTACCCTGCCACCCCACGAGCGACACCGGTTGAGCATTTCTACAGCATTTCCTTCCAGAAGCCATGAGAAAATTGTCCACACTTAACTAACCTCATCCTTACCTTAACCACCTCGAATTAATGCCTAAACTTAAGATTTGGGAGTTAATGCCTAACCTTAAGATTTGGGAGTTAATGCCTAAACTTAAGATTTGGGAGTTAATGCCTAACCTTAACCTACTTTGGTTAAGAAATTTGACGTTTGGAACAACTTTGAAATGTGACTTTTGAGAAACATGGATGAACGTCTCATTCTAATGTGAGACTGTGAGAGTTTGCTGTGAAAGAGACAGGCCGGGATTTCCAGGTCCTCCTTGAAACTAGATACTTACTGGTGTGTGTGTGTGTGTGTGTGTGTGTGTGTGTGTGTGTGTGTGTGTGTGTGTGTGTGTGTGTGTGTATGTAGGTGTGTATGTGTGTTAGTGTGCAGCCCTCCTAAGAAACCTCTACACCCGTCTGTGTGGCCTCATTCATACACACAGACACATTCACCCATCCCAAGACACCCATCAGACAACTGAGGACTCTTCTGCTGAGACAAGCCAGTGATTGTTCTATTACAGGTGTGAGTCTGGGATTTCCCTCTCTTTGTAAGTACAGGCATCTCAGTGACATCTTTATTGTGTTTGAATTCCCTCCCTCCCTCCCTCCCTCCCTCCCTCCCTCCCTCCCTCCCCTCCCTCCCTCCCTCCCTCCCTCCCTCCCTCCCTCCCTCCCTCCCTCCCTCCCTCCCTCCCTCCCTCCCTCCCTCCCTCTATTCTCCCATCTCTCCATTCTCTTCATCTCTGTAGTTCCACCCTCATTCAGAGGAACTGAGGAACCATTATGTTGTCAGATCCAGCAAGAATTTGCTGTAGGCGCTTGTTAATCTAATCTAATTGACTCTAGGTGCTTGTTAATCTAATCTAATTGACTCTAGGTGCTTGTTAATCTAATCTAATTGACTCTAGGTGCTTGTTAATCTAATCTAATTGACTCTAGGTGCTTGTTAATCTAATCTAATTGACTCTAGGTGCTTGTTAATCTAATCTAATTGACTCTAGGTGCTTGTTAATCTAATCTAATTGACTCTAGGTGCTTGTTAATCTAATCTAATTGACTCTAGGTGCTTGTTAATCTAATCTAATTGACTCTAGGTGCTTGTTAATCTAATCTAATTGACTCTAGGTGCTTGTTAATCTAATCTAATTGACTCTAGGTGCTTGTTAATCTAATCTAATTGACTCTAGGTGCTTGTTAATCTAATCTAATTGACTCTAGGTGCTTGTTAATCTAATCTAATTGACTCTAGGTGCTTGTTAATCTAATCTAATTGACTCTAGGTGCTTGTTAATCTAATCTAATTGACTCTAGGTGCTTGTTAATCTAATCTAATTGACTCTAGGTGCTTGTTAATCTAATCGAATTGACTCTAGGTGCTTGTTAATCTAATCTAATTGACTCTAGGTGCTTGTTAATCTAATCTAATTGACTCTAGGTGCTTGTTAATCTAATCTAATTGACTCTAGGTGCTTGTTAATCTAATCTAATTGACTCTAGGTGCTTGTTAATCTAATCTAATTGACTCTAGGTGCTTGTTAATCTAATCTAATTGACTCTAGGTGCTTGTTAATCTAATCTAATTGACTCTAGGTGCTTGTTAATCTAATCTAATTGACTCTAGGTGCTTGTTAATCTAATCTAATTGACTCTAGGTGCTTGTTAATCTAATCTAATTGACTCTAGGTGCTTGTTAATCTAATCTAATTGACTCTAGGTGCTTGTTAATCTAATCTAATTGACTCTAGGTGCTTGTTAATCTAATCTAATTGACTCTAGGTGCTTGTTAATCTAATCTAATTGACTCTAGGTGCTTGTTAATCGCATCTAATGTATTGTAGGGGTTTGTTAATCTAATTTAATGTTGGGGCTTGTTTTACTAATCTAATTTACTGTACTCGGTTGTAAATATAATTTAATTTACTTTAGGGTTGTTTATCTACTTTAACTTACTGTAGGGGCTTGTTAATATAATACAATTTACTTAATGGCCTTATTTTTCTAAGTTAATTTACTATAGAGGATTGTTAATAAAATGTATTTTTTTGCAAGGATTTGTTAATATTATATAATTTACTGTCATAAGGTGAATGCACCAATTTGTAAGTCGCTCTGGATAAGAGCGTCTGCTAAATGACTTAAATGTAAATGTAAATGTACTGTAGGGCCTAGTTAATATAATATAATTGACTGTATGGGCATGTTATTGTAATCTAATTTACTCCAGGGGCTTGTTAATATAATTTAATTTACTATAGGGGCTTGTTAATATAATCGAATGTAATGTAGGGGCATGTTAATATAATATAATGTACTGTAGGGGCTTGTTTTTCTAATATAATTTGTTGTAGGGGCTTGATAAAATATTTAAATTTACTGTAGAGGCTTGTTAATATAATATAATTTACTGTTGTGGATTGTGAATATCATAGAATTTACTGTCAGGGCTTGTTTTTCTAATCTAATTTACTGTAGGGGCTTGTTAATATAATATAATTTACTGTAGGGGCTTGTTAATATAATATAATTTACTGTAGGGGCTTGTTAATATAATATAATTTACTGTAGGGGATTGTTAATATAATTACATTTATAGTCAGAGCCTGCTTTTCGAATCTAATTTACAGTAGGGGCTGGTTAATATAATATAATTTATTACAGGGGCTGTTAATTTAATATCATTTACAGCAGGGGATCTTTAATATAGTATAGTATAATTTACTGTTAATATAATATAATTTACTGTAGGGGCTTGTTAATATAATATAATTACTATAGGGGCTTGTTAATATAATATAATATAATTTACTGTAGGGGCTTGTTAATATAATATAATTACTATAGGGGCTTGTTAATATAATATAATATAATTTACTGTAGGGGCTTGTTAATATAATATAATTACTATAGGGGCTTGTTAATATAATATAATATAATTTACTGTAGGGTTTGTTAATATAATATAATTTACTGTAGGTGCTAGTTTATAATATAATATAATTTACTGTAGGTGCTAGTTTATAATATAATATAATTTACTGTAGGTGCTAGTTTATAATATAATTTCATTTACCATAGGGACTGTTTAATATAATTTCATTTCATTTACTGTAGGGACTGGTTAATATATTATCATTTAATTTACTTTGGGAACTTGTTAATGTATATCTAATATAATTTACTATTGTGGCTTGTTAATATAATATAATTTAATTTACTCAAAGGGCTTGTTAATATAATTCCATTTACTGTAGGGGCCTGTTAATATAATATAATTTGATTTACTTTGGGGACTTGTAAATATAATATAATATAATTTACTGTGGGAGCTTGTTAACATAATGTAATTTAATTACTGTAGGGACTTGTTAATATAATATAATTTACTGTAGGGGCTTGTTAATGTAATATAATATATTTTACAGTAAGGGCTTGTTAATATAATATAATTACATTTACTGTAGTGACTGTTTAGTATAATATTATTTTATTTACTGTAGGTGCTAGTTAATATAATATAATTTATTTTACTGTAGGGGCCTTTTAATATAATATAATGTAATTAACTGTAGGGACTGGTTCATATAATTTCTGAGGACATGGACGTAGCTGATAATGGCAGAAAGTTTAAATGATTGTTAATCTATCTGCACCGTCCAAATTACAGTAAAAGTACACCATGCTATTGTTTGAGGATAGTGCACAATTTTGAACATGAAAAGTGATTTATAAACAAATTAGGCACGTTTGGGCAGTCTTGATACAAAGTTTGAACAGAAAAGCAATGGTTCTTTCGATCAGACTCAAACTTTGCACAAACACTGCCGCCATCTAATGGCCAAAATCTAAATTGCACCTGGGCTGGAATAATACATTATGGCCTTTCTCATGCATTTCAAAGATGGTACAAAAATATACCAAAGATCGTTTTTAAAATATTCTTTGTATTACCTTTGACCAGATGTATTGTATTACATTATTCTACATCCCTTTCACAATTCCACAAACGTTTCCTTTCAAATAGTACTAAGAATATGCATATCCTTGCTTTTTTTTTAAAGGGGCGGATCCTTAATATAATATAATTTAGAGCGTTGGTCTTGTAACCGGAAGGTTGTTAATATAATATAATTTACTGTAGGGGCTTGTTTTTCTAATCTAATTTAATGTAGGGGTTTGTTAAGATAATATAATAGATTTTACTGTAGGGTGTGGTTAATATAATATAATTTATATTACTATGAGGGCTAGTTAATCTCCAGAGCAATGCACGTACTGTCCTCCTCTCCTCTCCTCTCCTCTCCTCTCCTCTCCTCTCCTCTCCTCTCCTCTCCAATCCATCTCTCCATTCCAGTTGGGTCTGCAACTCCCTCCTAAACCAATAGACCTCACATCCAACATCAAACAGCCAGTCCAAGGGTTGACGGAGATGACATCATCACCACCACACACTGAATGGAATGGCTAATAAGGAGATCCCCTTTCCAACACCCAATAAAATGTTGCTTTGAATTGGAATGCTGCCACAACAAGTTGCTTAGAATTGGAATGCTTTGTCTGGGGCTATGGTTTAATAGAATGCTTGTTTCTTCTTCTATGGTTCTGTGAAATGTCCGTTCTTCTATGGTTCTATGGAATGTCCGTTCTTCTATGGTTCTATGGAATATCCGTTCTTCTTCTATGTTTCTATGGAATGTCCGTTCTTCTCCTATGGTTCATGCCTCTGTAGGGTAGTTGATCCTCCAGTCGTAGAGCAGTGGGGCACCGTAGAGTGCTTTTGGCTGATCTCCAATTCTCCCATTCCTCAAGCGTGTGTGTGTGTTTAAGTGGTGTGGTGTGTGTGTGTACATCGCTTCATTAAATGCACATATATAGAGATAAGAAGTCAGGAAGATAATTCAGTAAGGCCAGTGGAGGGTGAGAGAAGGAGAAACAGGGAGTATTCTGTTCTATGGAAACCAGGGAGTAATTCCATTGTCACCATCCCCTTTTGATACCTTCCAAACCCTGACTAGGAATGAACATACCATTGTACACACACACACACACACACACACACACACACACACACACACACACACACACACACACACACACACACACACACACACACACACACACACACACACACACACACACACACACACACACACACACACACACACACACACACGTTTCCGTATTTCCCACTATATTCCTAGTGGACGCCTACAGTAACATAGTCTGTAATCCAACTCCTCCAGACATTCACACAACACACTAATCTGGTTTGTTCTCCATGACAGTTCTCTTATCACTACGGATATCCTGTTTGTTTCAGGCTGGTAAAAATAGTTTGCTGTCAAGACCATTGTACCCCTTTCAGCCGTTGTGAGCTTACGCCAACCATGAACTAACTGTTGTGCCCTCTCAACATGGAGCACATTTATTTTCCCAAGGAGTCATCCTCTGCCTCCACTCCCTCTGTCCTTCTGTCTCCACTCCCTCTGTCCTTTCGTCTCCACTCCCTCTGTCCTTCTGTTCTTCTGTCTCCACTCCCTCTGTCCTTCTGTCTCCACTCCCTCTGTCCTTTCGTCTCCACTCCCTCTGTCCTTCTGTTCTTCTGTCTCCACTCCCTCTGTCCTTCTGTCTCCTCTCCCTCTGTCCTTCTGTCTCCACTCCCTCTGTCCTTTCGTCTCCACTCCCTCTGTCCTTCTGTTCTTCTGTCTCCACTCCCTCTCATCCTTCTAGACCTATCGGCTGCCTTCGATACTGTGAACCATCAGATCCTCCTCTCCACCCTCTCCGAGTTGGGCATCTCCGGCGCGGCCCACGCTTGGATTGCGTCCTACCTGACAGGTCGCTCCTACCAGGTGGCGTGGCGAGAATCTGTCTCCTCACCACGCGCTCTCACCACTGGTGTCCCCCAGGGCTCTGTTCTAGGCCCTCTCTTATTCTCGCTATACACCAAGTCACTTGGCTCTGTCATAACCTCACATGGTCTCTCCTATCATTGCTATGCAGACGACACACAATTAATCTTCTCCTTTCCCCTTCTGATGACCAGGTGGCGAATCGCATCTCTGCATGTCTGGCAGACATATCAGTGTGGATGACGGATCACCACCTCAAGCTGAACCTCAGCAAGACGGAGCTCCTCTTCCTCCCGGGAAGGACTGCCCGTTCCATGATCTCGCCATCACGGTTGACAACTCCATTGTGTCCTCCTCCCAGAGCGCTAAGAACCTTGGCGTGATCCTGGACAACACCCTGACGTTCTCAACTAACATCAAGGCGGTGTCCCGTTCCTGTAGGTTCATGCTCTACAACATCCGCAGAGTACGACCCTGCCTCACACAGGAAGCGGCGCAGGTCCTAATCCAGGCACTTGTCATCTCCCGTCTTGATTACTGCAACTCGCTGTTGGCTGGGCTCCCTGCCTGTGCCATTAAACCCCTACAACTCATCCAGAACGCCGCAGCCCGTCTGGTGTTCAACCTTCCCAAGTTCTCTCACGTCACCCCGCTCCTCCGCTCTCTCCACTGGCTTCCAGTTGAAGCTCGCATCCGCTACAAGACCATGGTGCTCGCCTACGGAGCTGTGAGGGGAACGGCACCTCAGTACCTCCAGGCTCTGATCAGGCCCTACACCCAAACAAGGGCACTGCGTTCATCCACCTCTGGCCTGCTCGCCTCCCTACCACTGAGGAAGTACAGTTCCCGCTCAGCCCAGTCAAAACTGTTCGCTGCTCTGGCCCCCAATGGTGGAACAAACTCCCTCACGACGCCAGGACAGCGGAGTCAATCACCACCTTCCGGAGACACCTGAAACCCCACCTCTTCAAGGAATACCTAGGATAGGGTAAGTAAGGGTAAGTAATCCTTCTCACCTCCCCCAACAAGATTTAGATGCAAGTGGCTGTTCCACTGGGTGTCATAAGGTGTATGCACCAATTTGTAAGTCGCTCTGGATAAGAGCGTCTGCTAAATGACTTAAATGTAAATGTAAATGTCCACTCCCTCTGTCCTTCTGTCTCCACTCCCTCTGTCCTTCTGTCTCCACTCCCTCTGTCCTTTCGTCTCCACTCCCTCTGTCCTTCTGTTCTTCTGTCTCCACTCCCTCTGTCCTTCTGTTTCCATTCCCTCTGTCCTTCTGTCTCCACTCCCTCTGTCCTTCTGTCTCCACTCCCTCTGTCCTTCTGTTCTTCTGTCTCCACTCCCTCTGTCCTTCTGTCTCCTCTCCCTCTGTCCTTCTGTCTCCACTCCCTCTGTCCTTCTGTCTCCACTCCCTCTGTCTTTCTGTCTCCACTCCCTCTGTCCTTCTGTCTCCACTCCCTCTGTCCTTCTGTCTCCACTCCCTCTGTCCTTCTGTCTCCACTCCCTCTGTCCTTCTGTCTCCACTCCCTCTGTCCTTCTGTCTCCACTCCCTCTGTCCTTCTGTCTCCACTCCCTCTGTCCTTCTGTCTCCTCTCCCTCTGTCCTTCTGTCTCCTCTCCTCTGTCCTTCTGTCTCCACTCCTCTGTCCTTCTGTCTCCTCTCCTCTGTCCTTCTGTCTCCACTCCCTCTGTCCTTCTGTCTCCACTCCCTCTGTCCTTCTGTCTCCACTCCCTCTGTTCTTCTGTCTCCACTCCCTCTGTCCTTCTGTCTCCACTCCCGCTGTCCTTCTGTCTCCACTCCCTCTGTCCTTCTGTCTCCACTCCCTCTGTCCTTCTGTCTCCACTCCCTCTGTCCTTCTGTCTCCACTCCCTCTGTCCTTCTGTCTCCACTCCCTCTGTCCTTCTGTCTCCACTCCCTCTGTCCTTCTGTCTCCACTCCCTCTGTTCTTCTGTCTCCACTCCCTCTGTCCTTCTGTCTCCTCTCCCTCTGTCCTTCTGTCTCCACTCCCGCTGTCCTTCTGTCTCCACTCCCTCTGTCCTTCTGTCTCCACTCCCTCTGTCCTTCTGTCTCCACTCCCTCTGTCCTTCTGTCTCCACTCCCGCTGTCCTTCTGTCTCCACTCCCTCTGTCCTTCTGTCTCCACTCCCTCTGTCCTTTCGTCTCCTCTCCCTCTGTCCTTCTGTCTCCACTCCCTCTGTCCTTCTGTCCTTCTGTCTCCACTCCGCTGTCCTTCTGTCTCCTCTCCCTCTGTCCTTCTGTCTCCACTCCCGCTGTCCTTCTGTCTCCACTCCCTCTGTCCTTCTGTCTTCACTCCCTCTGTCCTTCTGTCTCCACTCCCTCTGTCCTTTCATCTCCTCTCCCTCTGTCCTTCTGTCTCCTCTCCCTCTGTCCTTCTGTCTCCACTCCCTCTGTCTTTCTGTCTCCACTCCCTCTGTCCTTCTGTCTCCTCTCCCTCTGTCCTTCGGTCTCCTCTCCCTCTGTCCTTCTGTCTCCACTCCCTCTGTCCTTCTGTCTCCTCTCCCTCTGTCCTTCTGTCTCCTCTCCCTCTGTCCTTCTGTCTCCTCTCCCTCTGTCCTTCTGTCTCCACTCCTTGTGTCCTTCTGTCTCCTCTCCCTCTGTCCTTCTGTCTCCTCTCCCTCTGTCCTTCTGTCTCCTCTCCCTCTGTCCTTCTGTCTCCTCTCCCTCTGTCCTTCTGTCTCCACTCCTTGTGTCCTTCTGTCTCCTCTCCCTCTGTCCTTCGGTCTCCTCTCCCTCTGTCCTTCTGTCTCCACTCCCTCTGTCCTTCTGTCTCCACTCCCTCTGTCCTTCTGTCTCCTCTCCCTCTGTCCTTCTGTCTCCACTCCCTCTGTCCTTCTGTCTCCTCTCCCTCTGTCCTTCTGTCTCCTCTCCCTCTGTCCTTCTGTCTCCTCTCCCTCTGTCCTTCTGTGTCCTCTCCCTCCGCCCTTCTATTTCCATCCCTTACTTTTTCTTCTTCTGTCCGTCTCCTTCTCTCTCCCCTTCCCACTCTGTCTTGTAACATCCGACTGCTAGTGTGTCAATCTGAGAGAGAGAGAGAGAGAGAGAGAGAGAGAGAGAGAGAGAGAGAGAGAGAGAGAGAGAGAGAGAGAGAGAGAGAGAGAGAGAGAGAGAGAGAGAGAGAGAGAGAGAGACCAAACACCAAATTGAGACTCTGCATGCAGAATTCTGCAAAACTGTCCTCTGTGTACAAAGTAAAACACCAAATAATGCATGCAGAGCAGAATAAGACCGATACCCGCTAATGATCAAAATCCAGAAAAGAGCCGTTAAATTCTACAACCACCTAAAAGGAACCGATTCCTAAACCTTCCATAACAAAGCCATCACCTACAGAGAGATGAACCTGGAGAAGAGTCCCCTAAGCAAGGTGGTCTTGGGGCTCTGTTCACAAACACAAACACACCCCGCAGAGCCCCAGGACAGCAACACAACCCAACCAAATCATGAGAAACCAAAAAGATAATTACTTGACACATTGGAAAGAATTAACTAAAAAACTGAGCAAACTAGAATACTATTTGACCCTAAACAGAGAGTACACAGTGGCAGAATACCTGAACACTGTGACTGACCTAAATTTAAGGAAAGCTTTGACTGTGTACAGACTCAGTGAGCAGAGCGTTGTTATTGAGAAAGACTGCCGTAGGCAGACATGGCTCTCAAGAGAAGACAGGCTATGTGCTCACTGCCCACAAAATGAGGTGGAAACTGAGCTGTACTTCCTAACCTCCTGCCAAATGTATGACCATATTAGAGACATGTATTTCCCTCATATTACACAGATCCACAAAGAATTCAAAAACAAACCCAATTTTGAAAAACTCCCATATCTACTGGGTGAAATTCCAGTGTCCCATCACAGCAGCAAGATTTGTGACCTGTTGCCACAAGAAAAGGAAAACCAGTGAAGAACAAACACCATTGTAAATACAACCCATATTTATGCTTATTTATTTTCCCTTTTGTACTTTAACCATTTGTACATCGTTACAACACTGTATATTTATATAATATGACATTTGTAATGACTTTATTTGTTTGGAACCTCTATGAGTGTAATATTTACTGTTCATTTTTATAGTTTAATTTACTTTGTATATTATCTACTTCACTTGAATTTGTTAATGTTAACATACGTTAACAACATCTCCACTCATTCTCACAATAATAACATATGTTAACAACATCTCCACTCATTCTCACAATAATAACATATGTTAACAACATCTCCACTCATTCTCACAATAATAACATATGTTAACAACATCTCCACTCATTCTCACAATAATAACATATGTTAACAACATCTCCACTCATTCTCACAATAATATGTTAACATATGTTAACAATAATAACATATGTTAACTCCACTCATTCTCACAATAATAACATATGTTAACAACATCTCCACTCATTCTCACAATAATAACATATGTTAACAACATCTCCACTCATTCTCACAATAATAACATATGTTAACAACATCTCCACTCATTCTCACAATAATAACATATGTTAACAACATCTCCACTCATTCTCACAATAATAACATATGTTAACAACATCTCCACTCATTCTCACAATAATAACATATGTTAACAACATCTCCACTCATTCTCACAATAATAACATATGTTAACAACATCTCCACTCATTCTCACAATAATAACATATGTTAACAACATCTCCACTCATTCTCACAATAATAACATATGTTAACAACATCTCCACTCATTCTCACAATAATAACATACGTTAGTTAACAACATCTCCACTCATTCTCACAATAATAACATATGTTAACAACATCTCCACTCATTCTCACAATAATAACATATGTTAACAACATCTCCACTCATTCTCACAGACGGAGGATACATCCCCCAGTCCGTCTTTTCATTCTGTCTTCCTTCTTCCTTTTATCTTTGCATTATTTAAAAACATTTTTTCTCAGAGTATTTAACGTTACTGAAACCCCACCTTCTAAGGAAACAGGCCAGAATAGTTGAGACAGAGACAGAAGAAAACTAACCCTCATGGAAGGGAAACTCCAAAACAACAAACAATCTCTCTGTTTGTGTAAGAAAGGCTTTCTTTTGATGGCCGTCCATGTGTTGTCAGTGTTTGTTGTCTGTGTGTGTGTGTGTGTGTGTGTGTGTGTGTGTGTGTGTGTGTGTGTGTGTGTGTGTGTGTGTGTGTGTGTGTGTGTGTGTGTGTGTCTGTGTGTGTGTGTGTGTGTGTGTGTGTGTGTGTGTGTGTGTGTGTGTGTGTGTGTGTGTGTGTGTGTGTGTCTGTGTGTCTGTGTGTCGAGGTGGATTCCTTGAACGGAGGAGATATGCTGTCTACATGTGCAGGCTCTTCCCCTCTGCCAGATTAAAAAAAAAAACAGGAGACAAATGGCTGTGAGACATGGGTTTAGATCAAGACACATGTAAAGGAGGAAGTATATGGAGGGTACAGGGCAACAGAGGACGAACAGCAGAGGGATATTAATTTTGGAGCAGGGGGGAAGGTATATAGCGGCATGCCAGCGCATCCAGCTTAACCTCCTTGGGTACCGGTCGGTGTTGTGGAAGCGAAGTGGCCTGAGCCTTTCTGAACCCCTCCCGGAGGTCCTGGTACTCCGCGGGAATGTCAGAGAGGTTCGGGGCGACTTCCGAGCCCCCAGGAAGACGCCCTGGGGCAGGCAGAGATGATTTTAGGCAATGGGCGTGGCAGAACGTGCTCCAGCCCACGATGGCACCAGTAGACCAGTCAATTGAAGGATTGTGTCGCTGGAGCCAAGAGAATCCCAATAGCACCTCTCGATGTGGTTCCCCGACACTCATAGGTTGATGGTGGGGGGTATGGTGGGTGACCCGGCCTATAGAGCGCCCATCCAGCGCCCATCCAGCGCCCATCCACAATTAGCTTTCAGGTATGACCAAGTGCAGACTGTGTTGAAGTAACAATGTTTGTTGCAACGACAGGTGCAGGCAAACGACAGGTCAAGGCAGGCAGGGGTTGATAATTCAGAGTCGTGAGGCCAAGGTACAGGACGGCAGACAGGCCCAGGGTCAGGACAGGCAGAGGTAGGTAATCCAGAGTAGGGGCAAAGGCACAGGACGGCAGGCAGGCTCAGAGTCAGGACAGGCAAGGGTCAAAACCAGGAGGACGAGAAAAAGAGAGACTGAGGAAAAGCAGGAGCTGAGACAAAACGCTGGTTACTTTGAACAATCAAGATGAACTGGCAGAGACAGACAGATAACACAGGTATAAACACCCAGGGGATAAGTGGGGAAGATGGGTGACACCTGGAGGGGGGTGGAGACAAGCACAAGGACATGTGAAACAGATCAGGGCGTGACAAAAAGGAACTGAAAAGGAAGAATATGATCTTTATAGGTAGGTTGAGACAACACAGGTTTCATGGTATTCCAGAGAACCAGAGAACCATTGTGGTTTTCTAATGGTTTTCTGCTTGAACCAACTTCCTCTTACACCCTGATTATAATACAGAGACTGTAACACTCTGACTGGCTGTAACACTCTGACTGGCTGTAACACTCTGACTGGCTGTAACACACTGATTACAATACAGAGACTGTAACACTCTGACTGGCTGTAACACTCTGACTGGCTGTAACACACTGATTATAATACAGAGACTGTAACACTCTTACTGGCTGTAACACACTGACTGGCTGTAACACTCTGACTGGCTGTAACACTGTGACTGGCTGTAACACACTGATTATAATACAGAGACTGTAACACTCTGACTGGCTGTAACACACTGACTGGCTGTAACACTCTGACTGGCTGTAACACACTGACTGGCTGTAACATTCTGACTGGCTGTAACACACTGACTGGCTGTAACACACTGACTGGCTGTAACACTCTGACTGGCTGTAACACACTGATTATGATACAGAGACTGTAACACTCTGACTGGCTGTAACACACTGACTTGCTGTAACACTCTGACTGGCTGTAACACACTGATTATAATACAGAGACTGTAACACTCTGACTGGCTGTAACACACTGACTGGCTGTAACACACTGACTGGCTGTAACACTCTGATTGGCTGTAACACTCTGACTGGCTGTAACACTCTGACTGGCTGTAACACACTGACTGGCTGTAACACTCTGATTATAATACAGAGACTGTAACACTCTGACTGGCTGTAACACTCTGATTATAATACAGAGACTGTAACACACTGACTGGCTGTAACACACTGACTGGCTGTAACACTCTGATTATAATACAGAGACTGTAACACTCTGACAGGCTGTAACACTCTGATTATAATACAGAGACTGTAACACACTGACTGGCTGTAACACACTGACTGGCTGTAACACACTGACTGGCTGTAACACTCTGACTGGCTGTAACACTCTGACTGGCTGTAACACACTGACTGGCTGTAACACTCTGACTGGCTGTAACACTCTGACTGGCTGTAACACACTGACTGGCTGTAACACCCTGACTGGCTGTAACACACTGACTGGCTGTAACACTCTGATTGGCTGTAACACTCTGACTGGCTGTAACACTCTGACTGGCTGTAACACTCTGACTGGCTGTAACACTCTGATCATAATACAGAGACTGTAACACTCTGACTGGCTGTAACACTCTGACTGGCTGCAACACTCTGACTGGCTGTAACACACTGACTGGCTGTAACACTCTGACTGGCTGCAACACTCTGACTGGCTGTAACACACTGACTGGCTGTAACGCTCTGACTGGCTGTAACACTCTGACTGGCTGTAACACTCTGACTGGCTGTAACACTCTGACTGGCTGTAACACTCTGACTGGCTGTAACACTCTGATTATAATACAGAGACTGTAACACTCTGACTGACTGTAACACTCTGATTATAATACAGAGACTGTAACACTCTGACTGGCTGTAACACTCTGACTGGCTGCAACACTCTGACTGGCTGTAACACTCTGACTGGCTGTAACACTCTGACTGGCTCTAACACTCTGATTATAATACAGAGACTGTAACACTCTGACTGGCTGTAACACTCTGACTGGCTGTAACACTCTGACTGGCTGTAACACTCTGATTATAATACAGAGACTGTAACACTCTGACTGGCTGTAACACACTGACTGGCTGTAACACATTGACTGGCTGTAACACTCTGACTGGCTGTAACACTCTGACTGGCTGTAACACACTGACTGGCTGTAACACTCTGACTGGCTGTAACACTCTGACTGACTGTAACACTCTGACTGGCTGTAATACTCTGACTGGCTGTAACACTCTGACTGGCTGTAACACTCTGATTATAATACAGAGACTGTAACACACTGACTGGCTGTAACACACTGACTGGTTGTAACACTCTGACTGGCTGTAACACTCTGACTGGCTGTAACACACTGATTATAATACAGAGACTGTAACACTCTGACTGGCTGTAACACACTGACTGGCTGTAACACTCTGACTGGCTGTAACACTCTGATTATAATACAGAGACTGTAACACACTGACTGGCTGTAACACTCTGACTGGCTGTAACACTCTGACTGGCTGTAACACTCTGATTATAATACAGAGACTGTAACACTCTGACTGGCTGTAACACTCTGATTATAATACAGAGACTGTAACACATTGACTGGCTGTAACACACTGACTGGCTGTAACACTCTGACTGGCTGTAACACACTGACTGGCTGTAACACTCTGATTGGCTGTAACACTCTGACTGGCTGTAACACTCTGACTGGCTGTAACACACTGACTGGCTGTAACACTCTGATTATAATACAGAGACTGTAACACTCTGACTGGCTGTAACACTCTGATTATAATACAGAGACTGTAACACACTGACTGGCTGTAACACACTGACTGGCTGTAACACTCTGATTATAATACAGAGACTGTAACACTCTGACTGGCTGTAACACTCTGATTATAATACAGAGACTGTAACACACTGACTGGCTGTAACACACTGACTGGCTGTAACACTCTGACTGGCTGTAACACACTGACTGGCTGTAACACTCTGACTGGCTGTAACACACTGACTGGCTGTAACACTCTGACTGGCTGTAACACTCTGACTGGCTGTAACACACTGACTGGCTGTAACACTCTGACTGGCTGTAACACTCTGACTGGCTGTAACACACTGACTGGCTGTAACACCCTGACTGGCTGTAACACTCTGATTGGCTGTAACACTCTGACTGGCTGTAACACTCTGACTGGCTGTAACACTCTGACTGGCTGTAACACGCTGATTATAATACAGAGACTGTAACACTCTGACTGGCTGTAACACTCTGACTGGCTGCAACACTCTGACTGGCTGTAACACACTGACTGGCTGTAACACTCTGACTGGCTGCAACACTCTGACTGGCTGTAACACACTGACTTGCTGTAACACTCTGACTGGCTGTAACACTCTGACTGGCTGTAACTCTCTGACTGGCTGTAACACTCTGACTGGCTGTAACACTCTGACTGGCTGTAACACTCTGATTATAATACAGAGACTGTAACACTCTGACTGGCTGTAACACTCTGATTATAATACAGAGACTGTAACACTCTGACTGGCTGTAACACTCTGACTGGCTGCAACACTCTGACTGGCTGTAACACACTGACTGGCTGTAACACTCTGACTGGCTGTAACACTCTGACTGGCTGTAACACTCTGACTGGCTGTAACACTCTGATTATAATACAGAGACTGTAACACTCTGACTGGCTGTAACACTCTGACTGGCTGTAACACGCTGACTGGCTGTAACACTCTGATTATAATACAGAGACTGTAACACTCTGACTGGCTGTAACACACTGACTGGCTGTAACACACTGACTGGCTGTAACACTCTGACTGGCTGTAACACTCTGACTGGCTGTAACACACTGACTGGCTGTAACACTCTGACTGGCTGTAACACTCTGACTGGCTGTAACACTCTGACTGACTGTAACACTCTGACTGGCTGTAATACTCTGACTGGCTGTAACACTCTGACTGGCTGTAACACACTGACTGGCTGTAACACACTGACTGGTTGTAACACTCTGACTGGCTGTAACACTCTGACTGGCTGTAACACACTGATTATAATACAGAGACTGTAACACTCTGACTGGCTGTAACACACTGACTGGCTGTAACACTCTGACTGGCTGTAACACACTGACAGGCTGTAACACTCTGACTGGCTGTAACACTCTGATTATAATACAGAGACTGTAACACACTGACTGGCTGTAACACTCTGACTGGCTGTAACACTCTGACTGGCTGTAACACTCTGATTATAATACAGAGACTGTAACACTCTGACTGGCTGTAACACTCTGATTATAATACAGAGACTGTAACACATTGACTGGCTGTAACACACTGACTGGCTGTAACACTCTGACTGGCTGTAACACACTGACTGGCTGTAACACTCTGACTGGCTGTAACACTCTGACTGGCTGTAACACACTGACTGGCTGTAACACTCTGACTGGCTGTAACACACTGACTGACTGTAACACTCTGACTGGCTGTAACACACTGACTGGCTGTAATACTCTGACTGGCTGTAACACACTGACTGGCTGTAACACTCTGACTGGCTGTAACACTCTGATTATAATACAGAGACTGTAACACTCTGACTGGCTGTAACACTCTGATTATAATACAGAGACTGTAACACACTGACTGGCTGTAACACTCTGATTGGCTGTAACACTCTGACTGGCTGTAACACACTGACTGGCTGTAACACTCTGACTGGCTGTAACACACTGACTGGCTGTAACACTCTGATTGGCTGTAACACTCTGACTGGCTGTAACACTCTGACTGGCTGTAACACTCTGATTATAATACAGAGACTGTAACACTCTGACTGGCTGTAACACTCTGATTATAATACAGAGACTGTAACACACTGACTGGCTGTAACACACTGACTGGCTGTAACACTCTGACTGGCTGTAACACTCTGACTGGCTGTAAAACACTGACTGGCTGTAACACTCTGACTGGCTGTAACACACTGACTGGCTGTAACACTCTGACTGGCTGTAACACTCTGACTGGCTGTAACACACTGACTGGCTGTAACACTCTGACTGGCTGTAACACTCTGACTGGCTGTAACACACTGACTGGCTGTAACACTCTGACTGGCTGTAACACCCCGACTGGCTGTAACACACTGACTGGCTGTAACACTCTGATTGGCTGTAACACTCTGACTGGCTGTAACACTCTGGCTGGCTGTAACACTCTGACTGGCTGTAACACTCTGATTATAATACAGAGACTGTAACACTCTGACTGGCTGTAACACTCTGATCATAATACAGAGACTGTAACACTCTGACTGGCTGTAACACTCTGACTGGCTGCAACACTCTGACTGGCTGCAACACTCTGACTGGCTGTAACACACTGACTGGCTGTAACACTCTGACTGGCTGTAACACTCTGACTGGCTGTAACACTCTGACTGGCTGTAACACTCTGATTATAATACAGAGACTGTAACACTCTGACTGGCTGTAACACTCTGATTATAATACAGAGACTGTAACACTCTGACTGGATGTAACACTCTGACTGGCTGCAACACTCTGACTGGCTGTAACACACTGACTGGCTGTAACACTCTGATTATAATACAGAGACTGTAACACACTGACTGGCTGTAACACTCTGACTGGCTGTAACACTCTGACTGGCTGTAAAACTCTGATTATAATACAGAGACTGTAACACTCTGACTGGCTGTAACACTCTGATTATAATACAGAGACTGTAACACATTGACTGGCTGTAACACACTGACTGGCTGTAACACTCTGACTGGCTGTAACACACTGACTGGCTGTAACACTCTGATTGGCTGTAACACTCTGACTGGCTGTAACACTCTGACTGGCTGTAACACACTGACTGGCTGTAACACTCTGATTATAATAAAGAGACTGTAACACACTGACTGGCTGTAACACACTGACTGGCTGTAACACTCTGATTATAATACAGAGACTGTAACACACTGACTGGCTGTAACACACTGACTGGCTGTAACACTCTGATTATAATACAGAGACTGTAACACTCTGACTGGCTGTAACACTCTGATTATAATACAGAGACTGTAACACACTGACTGGCTGTAACACTCTGATTATAATACAGAGACTGTAACACACTGACTGGCTGTAACACACTGACTGGCTGTAACACTCTGATTATAATACAGAGACTGTAACACTCTGACTGGCTGTAACACTCTGATTATAATACAGAGACTGTAACACACTGACTGGCTGTAACACACTGACTGGCTGTAACACTCTGACTGGCTGTAACACACTGACTGGCTGTAACACTCTGACTGGCTGTAACACACTGACTGGCTGTAACACTCTGATTATAATACAGAGACTGTAACACACTGACTGGCTGTAACACACTGACTGGCTGTAACACTCTGACTGGCTGTAACACACTGACTGGCTGTAACACTCTGACTGGCTGTAACACACTGACTGGCTGTAACACTCTGACTGGCTGTAACACTCTGACTGGCTGTAACACACTGACTGGCTGTAACACTCTGACTGGCTGTAACACTCTGACTGGCTGTAACACACTGACTGGCTGTAACACCCTGACTGGCTGTAACACACTGACTGGCTGTAACACTCTGATTGGCTGTAACACTCTGACTGGCTGTAACACTCTGACTGGCTGTAACACTCTGACTGGCTGTAACACGCTGATTATAATACAGAGACTGTAACACTCTGACTGGCTGTAACACTCTGATCATAATACAGAGACTGTAACACTCTGACTGGCTGTAACACTCTGACTGGCTGCAACACTCTGACTGGCTGTAACACACTGACTGGCTGTAACACTCTGACTGGCTGCAACACTCTGACTGGCTGTAACACACTGACTTGCTGTAACACTCTGACTGGCTGTAACACTCTGACTGGCTGTAACTCTCTGACTGGCTGTAACACTCTGACTGGCTGTAACACTCTGACTGGCTGTAACACTCTGATTATAATACAGAGACTGTAACACTCTGACTGGCTGTAACACTCTGATTATAATACAGAGACTGTAACACTCTGACTGGCTGTAACACTCTGACTGGCTGCAACACTCTGACTGGCTGTAACACACTGACTGGCTGTAACACTCTGACTGGCTGTAACACTCTGACTGGCTGTAACACTCTGACTGGCTGTAACACTCTGATTATAATACAGAGACTGTAACACTCTGACTGGCTGTAACACTCTGACTGGCTGTAACACGCTGACTGGCTGTAACACTCTGATTATAATACAGAGACTGTAACACTCTGACTGGCTGTAACACACTGACTGGCTGTAACACACTGACTGGCTGTAACACTCTGACTGGCTGTAACACTCTGACTGGCTGTAACACACTGACTGGCTGTAACACTCTGACTGGCTGTAACACTCTGACTGGCTGTAACACTCTGACTGACTGTAACACTCTGACTGGCTGTAATACACTGGCTGTAACACTCTGACTGGCTGTAACACACTGACTGGCTGTAACACACTGACTGGTTGTAACACTCTGACTGGCTGTAACACTCTGACTGGCTGTAACACACTGATTATAATACAGAGACTGTAACACTCTGACTGGCTGTAACACACTGACTGGCTGTAACACTCTGACTGGCTGTAACACACTGACAGGCTGTAACACTCTGACTGGCTGTAACACTCTGATTATAATACAGAGACTGTAACACACTGACTGGCTGTAACACTCTGACTGGCTGTAACACTCTGACTGGCTGTAACACTCTGATTATAATACAGAGACTGTAACACTCTGACTGGCTGTAACACTCTGATTATAATACAGAGACTGTAACACATTGACTGGCTGTAACACACTGACTGGCTGTAACACTCTGACTGGCTGTAACACACTGACTGGCTGTAACACTCTGACTGGCTGTAACACTCTGACTGGCTGTAACACACTGACTGGCTGTAACACTCTGACTGGCTGTAACACACTGACTGACTGTAACACTCTGACTGGCTGTAACACACTGACTGGCTGTAATACTCTGACTGGCTGTAACACACTGACTGGCTGTAACACTCTGACTGGCTGTAACACTCTGATTATAATACAGAGACTGTAACACTCTGACTGGCTGTAACACTCTGATTATAATACAGAGACTGTAACACACTGACTGGCTGTAACACTCTGATTGGCTGTAACACTCTGACTGGCTGTAACACACTGACTGGCTGTAACACTCTGACTGGCTGTAACACACTGACTGACTGTAACACTCTGACTGGCTGTAACACACTGACTGGCTGTAACACTCTGACTGGCTGTAACACTCTGATTATAATACAGAGACTGTAACACTCTGACTGGCTGTAACACTCTGATTATAATACAGAGACTGTAACACACTGACTGGCTGTAACACACTGACTGGCTGTAACACTCTGACTGGCTGTAACACACTGACTGGCTGTAACACTCTGACTGGCTGTAACACACTGACTGGCTGTAACACTCTGACTGGCTGTAACACTCTGACTGGCTGTAACACACTGACTGGCTGTAACACTCTGACTGGCTGTAACACTCTGACTGGCTGTAACACACTGACTGGCTGTAACACTCTGACTGGCTGTAACACCCTGACTGGCTGTAACACACTGACTGGCTGTAACACTCTGATTGGCTGTAACACTCTGACTGGCTGTAACACTCTGGCTGGCTGTAACACTCTGACTGGCTGTAACACTCTGATTATAATACAGAGACTGTAACACTCTGACTGGCTGTAACACTCTGATCATAATACAGAGACTGTAACACTCTGACTGGCTGTAACACTCTGACTGGCTGCAACACTCTGACTGGCTGCAACACTCTGACTGGCTGTAACACACTGACTGGCTGTAACACTCTGACTGGCTGTAACACTCTGACTGGCTGTAACACTCTGACTGGCTGTAACACTCTGATTATAATACAGAGACTGTAACACTCTGACTGGCTGTAACACTCTGATTATAATACAGAGACTGTAACACTCTGACTGGATGTAACACTCTGACTGGCTGCAACACTCTGACTGGCTGTAACACACTGACTGGCTGTAACACTCTGATTATAATACAGAGACTGTAACACACTGACTGGCTGTAACACTCTGACTGGCTGTAACACTCTGACTGGCTGTAAAACTCTGATTATAATACAGAGACTGTAACACTCTGACTGGCTGTAACACTCTGATTATAATACAGAGACTGTAACACATTGACTGGCTGTAACACACTGACTGGCTGTAACACTCTGACTGGCTGTAACACACTGACTGGCTGTAACACTCTGACTGGCTGTAACACTCTGACTGGCTGTAACACTCTGACTGGCTGTAACACTGACTGGCTGTAACACTCTGATTATAATAAAGAGACTGTAACACACTGACTGGCTGTAACACACTGACTGGCTGTAACACTCTGATTATAATACAGAGACTGTAACACACTGACTGGCTGTAACACTGACTGGCTGAACACTGATTATAATACAGCTGTAACACTCTGACTGGCTGTAACACTCTGATTATAATACAGAGACTGTAACACACTGACTGGCTGTAACACTCTGATTATAATACAGAGACTGTAACACACTGACTGGCTGTAACACACTGACTGGCTGTAACACTCTGATTATAATACAGAGACTGTAACACTCTGACTGGCTGTAACACTCTGATTATAATACAGAGACTGTAACACACTGACTGGCTGTAACACACTGACTGGCTGTAACACTCTGACTGGCTGTAACACACTGACTGGCTGTAACACTCTGACTGGCTGTAACACACTGACTGGCTGTAACACTCTGATTATAATACAGAGACTGTAACACACTGACTGGCTGTAACACACTGACTGGCTGTAACACTCTGACTGGCTGTAACACACTGACTGGCTGTAACACTCTGACTGGCTGTAACACACTGACTGGCTGTAACACTCTGACTGGCTGTAACACTCTGACTGGCTGTAACACACTGACTGGCTGTAACACTCTGACTGGCTGTAACACTCTGACTGGCTGTAACACACTGACTGGCTGTAACACTCTGACTGGCTGTAACACACTGACTGGCTGTAACACTCTGATTGGCTGTAACACTCTGACTGGCTGTAACACTCTGACTGGCTGTAACACTCTGACTGGCTGTAACACTCTGATTATAATACAGAGACTGTAACACTCTGACTGGCTGTAACACTCTGATTATAATACAGAGACTGTAACACTCTGACTGGCTGTAACACTCTGACTGGCTGCAACACTCTGACTGGCTGTAACACACTGACTGGCTGTAACACTCTGACTGGCTGCAACACTCTGACTGGCTGTAACACACTGACTTGCTGTAACACTCTGACTGGCTGTAACACTCTGACTGGCTGTAACTCTCTGACTGGCTGTAACACTCTGACTGGCTGTAACACTCTGACTGGCTGTAACACTCTGATTATAATACAGAGACTGTAACACTCTGACTGGCTGTAACACTCTGATTATAATACAGAGACTGTAACACTCTGACTGGCTGTAACACTCTGACTGGCTGCAACACTCTGACTGGCTGTAACACACTGACTGGCTGTAACACTCTGACTGGCTGTAACACTCTGACTGGCTGTAACACTCTGACTGGCTGTAACACTCTGATTATAATACAGAGACTGTAACACTCTGACTGGCTGTAACACTCTGACTGGCTGTAACACGCTGACTGGCTGTAACACTCTGATTATAATACAGAGACTGTAACACTCTGACTGGCTGTAACACACTGACTGGCTGTAACACACTGACTGGCTGTAACACTCTGACTGGCTGTAACACTCTGACTGGCTGTAACACACTGACTGGCTGTAACACTCTGACTGGCTGTAACACTCTGACTGGCTGTAACACTCTGACTGACTGTAACACTCTGACTGGCTGTAACACTGGCTGTAACACTGACTGGCTGTAACACACTGACTGGCTGTAACACACTGACTGGTTGTAACACTCTGACTGGCTGTAACACTCTGACTGGCTGTAACACACTGATTATAATACAGAGACTGTAACACTCTGACTGGCTGTAACACACTGACTGGCTGTAACACTCTGACTGGCTGTGACAGGCTGTAACACTCTGACTGGCTGTAACACTCTGATTATAATACAGAGACTGTAACACACTGACTGGCTGTAACACTCTGACTGGCTGTAACACTCTGACTGGCTGTAACACTCTGATTATAATACAGAGACTGTAACACTCTGACTGGCTGTAACACTCTGATTATAATACAGAGACTGTAACACATTGACTGGCTGTAACACACTGACTGGCTGTAACACTCTGACTGGCTGTAACACACTGACTGGCTGTAACACTCTGACTGGCTGTAACACTCTGACTGGCTGTAACACACTGACTGGCTGTAACACTCTGACTGGCTGTAACACACTGACTGACTGTAACACTCTGACTGGCTGTAACACACTGACTGGCTGTAACACTCTGACTGGCTGTAACACACTGACTGGCTGTAACACTCTGACTGGCTGTAACACTCTGATTATAATACAGAGACTGTAACACTCTGACTGGCTGTAACACTCTGATTATAATACAGAGACTGTAACACACTGACTGGCTGTAACACTCTGATTGGCTGTAACACTCTGACTGGCTGTAACACACTGACTGGCTGTAACACTCTGACTGGCTGTAACACACTGACTGGCTGTAACACTCTGATTGGCTGTAACACTCTGACTGGCTGTAACACTCTGACTGGCTGTAACACTGGCTGTAACACTCTGATTATAATACAGAGACTGTAACACTCTGACTGGCTGTAACACTCTGATTATAATACAGAGACTGTAACACACTGACTGGCTGTAACACACTGACTGGCTGTAACACTCTGACTGGCTGTAACACTCTGACTGGCTGTAAAACACTGACTGGCTGTAACACTCTGACTGGCTGTAACACACTGACTGGCTGTAACACTCTGACTGGCTGTAACACTCTGACTGGCTGTAACACACTGACTGGCTGTAACACTCTGACTGGCTGTAACACTCTGACTGGCTGTAACACACTGACTGGCTGTAACACTCTGACTGGCTGTAACACCCTGACTGGCTGTAACACACTGACTGGCTGTAACACTCTGATTGGCTGTAACACTCTGACTGGCTGTAACACTCTGGCTGGCTGTAACACTCTGACTGGCTGTAACACTCTGATTATAATACAGAGACTGTAACACTCTGACTGGCTGTAACACTCTGATAATAATACAGAGACTGTAACACTCTGACTGGCTGTAACACTCTGACTGGCTGCAACACTCTGACTGGCTGCAACACTCTGACTGGCTGTAACACACTGACTGGCTGTAACACTCTGACTGGCTGTAACACTCTGACTGGCTGTAACACTCTGACTGGCTGTAACACTCTGACTGGCTGTAACACTCTGATTATAATACAGAGACTGTAACACTCTGACTGGCTGTAACACTCTGATTATAATACAGAGACTGTAACACTCTGACTGGATGTAACACTCTGACTGGCTGCAACACTCTGACTGGCTGTAACACACTGACTGGCTGTAACACTCTGACTGGCTGTAACACTCTGACTTGCTGTAACACACTGACTGGCTGTAACACTCTGATTGGCTGTAACACTCTGACTGGCTGTAACACTCTGACTGGCTGTAACACTCTGACTTTCTGTAACACTCTGATTATAATACAGAGACTGTAACACTCTGACTGGCTGTAACACTCTGATTATAATACAGAGACTGTAACACTCTGACTGGCTGTAACACTCTGACTGGCTGCAACACTCTGACTGGCTGCAACACTCTGACTGGCTGTAACACACTGACTGGCTGTAACACTCTGACTGGCTGTAACACTCTGACTGGCTGTAACACTCTGACTGGCTGTAACACTCTGATTATAATACAGAGACTGTAACACTCTGACTGGCTGTAACACTCTGATTATAATACAGAGACTGTAACACTCTGACTGGCTGTAACACTCTGACTGGCTGCAACACTCTGACTGGCTGTAACACACTGACTGGCTGTAACACTCTGACTGGCTGTAACACTCTGACTGGCTGTAACACTCTGACTGGCTGTAACACTCTGATTATAATACAGAGACTGTAACACTCTGACTGGCTGTAACACTCTGACTGGCTGTAACACTCTGACTGGCTGTAACACTCTGATTATAATACAGAGACTGTAACACTCTGACTGGCTGTAACACACTGACTGGCTGTAACACTCTGACTGGCTGTAACACTCTGACTGGCTGTAACACTCTGACTGGCTGTAACACTCTGACTGGCTGTAACACTCTGACTGGCTGTAACACTCTGACTGGCTGTAACACTCTGACTGACTGTAACACTCTGACTGGCTGTAATACTCTGACTGGCTGTAACACTCTGATTATAATACAGAGACTGTAACACTCTGACTGGCTGTAACACTCTGATTATAATACAGAGACTGTAACACATTGACTGGCTGTAACACACTGACTGGCTGTAACACTCTGACTGGCTGTAACACACTGACTGGCTGTAACACTCTGACTGGCTGTAACACTCTGACTGGCTGTAACACACTGACTGGCTGTAACACTCTGACTGGCTGTAACACACTGACTGACTGTAACACTCTGACTGGCTGTAACACACTGACTGGCTGTAATACTCTGACTGGCTGTAACACACTGACTGGCTGTAACACTCTGACTGGCTGTAACACTCTGATTATAATACAGAGACTGTAACACTCTGACTGGCTGTAACACTCTGATTATAATACAGAGACTGTAACACACTGACTGGCTGTAACACTCTGATTGGCTGTAACACTCTGACTGGCTGTAACACACTGACTGGCTGTAACACTCTGACTGGCTGTAACACTCTGACTGGCTGTAACACACTGACTGGCTGTAACACTCTGACTGGCTGTAACACACTGACTGGCTGTAACACTCTGATTGGCTGTAACACTCTGACTGGCTGTAACACTCTGACTGGCTGTAACACTCTGACTGGCTGTAACACTCTGATTATAATACAGAGACTGTAACACTCTGACTGGCTGTAACACTCTGATTATAATACAGAGACTGTAACACACTGACTGGCTGTAACACACTGACTGGCTGTAACACTCTGACTGGCTGTAACACTCTGACTGGCTGTAACACACTGACTGGCTGTAACACTCTGACTGGCTGTAACACACTGACTGGCTGTAACACTCTGACTGGCTGTAACACTCTGACTGGCTGTAACACACTGACTGGCTGTAACACTCTGACTGGCTGTAACACTCTGACTGGCTGTAACACACTGACTGGCTGTAACACTCTGACTGGCTGTAACACCCTGACTGGCTGTAACACACTGACTGGCTGTAACACTCTGATTGGCTGTAACACTCTGACTGGCTGTAACACTCTGACTGGCTGTAACACTCTGATTATAATACAGAGACTGTAACACTCTGACTGGCTGTAACACTCTGATCATAATACAGAGACTGTAACACTCTGACTGGCTGTAACACTCTGAATGGCTGCAACACTCTGACTGGCTGCAACACTCTGACTGGCTGTAACACACTGACTGGCTGTAACACTCTGACTGGCTGTAACACTCTGACTGGCTGTAACACTCTGACTGGCTGTAACACTCTGACTGGCTGTAACACTCTGATTATAATACAGAGACTGTAACACTCTGACTGGCTGTAACACTCTGATTATAATACAGAGACTGTAACACTCTGACTGGATGTAACACTCTGACTGGCTGCAACACTCTGACTGGCTGTAACACACTGACTGGCTGTAACACTCTGACTGGCTGTAACACTCTGACTGGCTGTAACACACTGACTGGCTGTAACACTCTGACTTGCTGTAACACACTGACTGGCTGTAACACTCTGATTGGCTGTAACACTCTGACTGGCTGTAACACTCTGACTGGCTGTAACACTCTGACTTTCTGTAACACTCTGATTATAATACAGAGACTGTAACACTCTGACTGGCTGTAACACTCTGATTATAATACAGAGACTGTAACACTCTGACTGGCTGTAACACTCTGACTGGCTGCAACACTCTGACTGGCTGTAACACACTGACTGGCTGTAACACTCTGACTGGCTGTAACACTCTGACTGGCTGTAACACTCTGACTGGCTGTAACACTCTGATTATAATACAGAGACTGTAACACTCTGACTGGCTGTAACACTCTGATTATAATACAGAGACTGTAACACTCTGACTGGCTGTAACACTCTGACTGGCTGCAACACTCTGACTGGCTGTAACACACTGACTGGCTGTAACACTCTGACTGGCTGTAACACTCTGACTGGCTGTAACACTCTGACTGGCTGTAAAACACTGACTGGCTGTAACACTCTGACTGGCTGTAACACACTGACTGGCTGTAACACTCTGACTGGCTGTAACACTCTGACTGGCTGTAACACACTGACTGGCTGTAACACTCTGACTGGCTGTAACACTCTGACTGGCTGTAACACACTGACTGGCTGTAACACTCTGACTGGCTGTAACACCCTGACTGGCTGTAACACACTGACTGGCTGTAACACTCTGATTGGCTGTAACACTCTGACTGGCTGTAACACTCTGACTGGCTGTAACACTCTGACTGGCTGTAACACTCTGATTATAATACAGAGACTGTAACACTCTGACTGGCTGTAACACTCTGATCATAATACAGAGACTGTAACACTCTGACTGGCTGTAACACTCTGAATGGCTGCAACACTCTGACTGGCTGCAACACTCTGACTGGCTGTAACACACTGACTGGCTGTAACACTCTGACTGGCTGTAACACTCTGACTGGCTGTAACACTCTGACTGGCTGTAACACTCTGATTATAATACAGAGACTGTAACACTCTGACTGGCTGTAACACTCTGATTATAATACAGAGACTGTAACACTCTGACTGGATGTAACACTCTGACTGGCTGCAAAACTCTGACTGGCTGTAACACACTGACTGGCTGTAACACTCTGACTGGCTGTAACACTCTGACTGGCTGTAACACACTGACTGGCTGTAACACTCTGACTTGCTGTAACACACTGACTGGCTGTAACACTCTGATTGGCTGTAACACTCTGACTGGCTGTAACACTCTGACTGGCTGTAACACTCTGACTTTCTGTAACACTCTGATTATAATACAGAGACTGTAACACTCTGACTGGCTGTAACACACTGACTGGCTGTAACACTCTGACTGGCTGTAACACTCTGACTGGCTGTAACACACTGACTGGCTGTAACACTCTGACTGGCTGTAACACTCTGACTGGCTGTAACACACTGACTGGCTGTAACACTCTGACTGGCTGTAACACCCTGACTGGCTGTAACACACTGACTGGCTGTAACACTCTGATTGGCTGTAACACTCTGACTGGCTGTAACACTCTGACTGGCTGTAACACTCTGACTGGCTGTAACACTCTGATTATAATACAGAGACTGTAACACTCTGACTGGCTGTAACACTCTGATCATAATACAGAGACTGTAACACTCTGACTGGCTGTAACACTCTGAATGGCTGCAACACTCTGACTGGCTGCAACACTCTGACTGGCTGTAACACACTGACTGGCTGTAACACTCTGACTGGCTGTAACACTCTGACTGGCTGTAACACTCTGACTGGCTGTAACACTCTGATTATAATACAGAGACTGTAACACTCTGACTGGCTGTAACACTCTGATTATAATACAGAGACTGTAACACTCTGACTGGATGTAACACTCTGACTGGCTGCAACACTCTGACTGTCTGTAACACACTGACTGGCTGTAACACTCTGACTGGCTGTAACACTCTGACTGGCTGTAACACACTGACTGGCTGTAACACTCTGACTTGCTGTAACACACTGACTGGCTGTAACACTCTGATTGGCTGTAACACTCTGACTGGCTGTAACACTCTGACTGGCTGTAACACTCTGACTTTCTGTAACACTCTGATTATAATACAGAGACTGTAACACTCTGACTGGCTGTAACACTCTGATTATAATACAGAGACTGTAACACTCTGACTGGCTGTAACACTCTGACTGGCTGCAACAACTGGCTGTACACACTGACTGGCTGCAACACTCTGACTGGCTGTAACACACTGACTGGCTGTAACACTCTGACTGGCTGTAACACTCTGACTGGCTGTAACACTCTGACTGGCTGTAACACTCTGATTATAATACAGAGACTGTAACACTCTGACTGGCTGTAACACTCTGATTATAATACAGAGACTGTAACACTCTGACTGGCTGTAACACTCTGACTGGCTGCAACACTCTGACTGGCTGTAACACACTGACTGGCTGTAACACTCTGACTGGCTGTAACACTCTGACTGGCTGTAACACTCTGACTGGCTGTAAAACACTGACTGGCTGTAACACTCTGACTGGCTGTAACACACTGACTGGCTGTAACACTCTGACTGGCTGTAACACTCTGACTGGCTGTAACACACTGACTGGCTGTAACACTCTGACTGGCTGTAACACTCTGACTGGCTGTAACACACTGACTGGCTGTAACACTCTGACTGGCTGTAACACCCTGACTGGCTGTAACACACTGACTGGCTGTAACACTCTGATTGGCTGTAACACTCTGACTGGCTGTAACACTCTGACTGGCTGTAACACTCTGACTGGCTGTAACACTCTGATTATATTACAGAGACTGTAACACTCTGACTGGCTGTAACACTCTGATCATAATACAGAGACTGTAACACTCTGACTGGCTGTAACACTCTGAATGGCTGCAACACTCTGACTGGCTGCAACACTCTGACTGGCTGTAACACACTGACTGGCTGTAACACTCTGACTGGCTGTAACACTCTGACTGGCTGTAACACTCTGACTGGCTGTAACACTCTGATTATAATACAGAGACTGTAACACTCTGACTGGCTGTAACACTCTGATTATAATACAGAGACTGTAACACTCTGACTGGATGTAACACTCTGACTGGCTGCAAAACTCTGACTGGCTGTAACACACTGACTGGCTGTAACACTCTGACTGGCTGTAACACTCTGACTGGCTGTAACACACTGACTGGCTGTAACACTCTGACTTGCTGTAACACACTGACTGGCTGTAACACTCTGATTGGCTGTAACACTCTGACTGGCTGTAACACTCTGACTGGCTGTAACACTCTGACTTTCTGTAACACTCTGATTATAATACAGAGACTGTAACACTCTGACTGGCTGTAACACTCTGATTATAATACAGAGACTGTAACACTCTGACTGGCTGTAACACTCTGACTGGCTGCAACACTCTGACTGGCTGCAACACTCTGACTGGCTGTAACACACTGACTGGCTGTAACTCTAACACTCTGACTGGCTGTAACACTCTGACTGGCTGTAACACTCTGACTGGCTGTAACACTCTGATTATAATACAGAGACTGTAACACTCTGACTGGCTGTAACACTCTGATTATAATACAGAGACTGTAACACTCTGACTGGCTGTAACACTCTGACTGGCTGCAACACTCTGACTGGCTGTAACACACTGACTGGCTGTAACACTCTGACTGGCTGTAACACTCTGACTGGCTGTAACACTCTGACTGGCTGTAACACTCTGATTATAATACAGAGACTGTAACACTCTGACTGGCTGTAACACTCTGACTGGCTGTAACACTCTGACTGGCTGTAACACTCTGATTATAATACAGAGACTGTAACACTCTGACTGGCTGTAACACACTGACTGGCTGTAACACACTGACTGGCTGTAACACTCTGACTGGCTGTAACACTCTGACTGGCTGTAACACACTGACTGGCTGTAACACTCTGACTGGCTGTAACACTCTGACTGGCTGTAACACTCTGACTGACTGTAACACTCTGACTGGCTGTAATACTCTGACTGGCTGTAACACTCTGACTGGCTGTAACACACTGACTGGCTGTAACACACTGACTGGTTGTAACACTCTGACTGGCTGTAACACTCTGACTGGCTGTAACACACTGATTATAATACAGAGACTGTAACACTCTGACTGGCTGTAACACACTGACTGGCTGTAACACTCTGACTGGCTGTAACACACTGACTGGCTGTAACACTCTGACTGGCTGTAACACTCTGACTGGCTGTAACACTCTGATTATAATACAGAGACTGTAACACACTGACTGGCTGTAACACTCTGATTATAATACAGAGACTGTAACACTCTGACTGGCTGTAACACTCTGATTATAATACAGAGACTGTAACACATTGACTGGCTGTAACACACTGACTGGCTGTAACACACTGACTGGCTGTAACACTCTGACTGGCTGTAACACTCTGACGGGCTGTAACACTCTGACTGGCTGTAACACTCTGACTGGCTGTAACACTCTGACTGGCTGTAACACTCTGACTTGCTGTAACACTCTGACTGACTGACTGCTGTAACATTCTGATTGGCTGTAACACTCTGACTGGCTGTAACACTCTGACTGGCTGTAACACTCTGTAACACTGACTTTCTGTAACACTCTGATTATAATACAGAGACTGTAACACTCTGACTGGCTGTAACACTCTGATTATAATACAGAGACTGTAACACTCTGACTGGATAACACTCTGACTGGCTGTAACACTCTGACTGGCTGCAACACTCTGACTGGCTGTAACACACTGACTGGCTGTAACACTCTGACTGGCTGTAACACTCTGACTGGCTGTAACACTCTGACTGGCTGTAACACTCTGACTGACTGTAACACTCTGACTGGCTGTAACACTCTGACTGGCTGTAACACTCTGACTGGCTGTAACTGTAACACTGACTGGCCGTAACACACCGCTGTAACTGACTGGCTGTAACACTCTGACTGGCTGTAACACTCTGACTGGCTGTAACACACTGACTAATACAGAGGCTGTAACACTCTGACTGGCTGTAACACTCTGACTGGCTGTAACACTCTGACTGGCTGTAACACACTGACTGGCTGTAACACTCACTCTGACTGGCTGTAACACTCTGACTGGCTGTAACACTCTGATTATAATACAGAGACTGTAACACACTGACTGGCTGTAACACTCTGACTGGCTGTAACACTCTGACTGGCTGTAACACTCTGATTATAATACAGAGACTGTAACACTCTGACTGGCTGTAACACTCTGATTATAATACAGAGACTGTAACACATTGACTGGCTGTAACACACTGACTGGCTGTAACACACTGACTGGCTGTAACACTCTGACTGGCTGTAACACTCTGACGGGCTGTAACACTCTGACTGGCTGTAACACTCTGACTGGCTGTAACACACTGACTGGCTGTAACACTCTGACTTGCTGTAACACACTGACTGGCTGTAACATTCTGATTGGCTTTAACACTCTGACTGGCTGTAACACTCTGACTGGCTGTAACACTCTGACTTTCTGTAACACTCTGATTATAATACAGAGACTGTAACACTCTGACTGGCTGTAACACTCTGATTATAATACAGAGACTGTAACACTCTGACTGGCTGTAACACTCTGACTGGCTGCAACACTCTGACTGGCTGTAACACACTGACTGGCTGTAACACTCTGACTGGCTGTAACACTCTGACTGGCTGTAACACTCTGACTGGCTGTAACACTCTGATTATAATACAGAGACTGTAACACTCTGACTGGCTGTAACACTCTGACTGGCTGTAACACTCTGATTATAATACAGAGACTGTAACACTCTGACTGGCTGTAACACTCTGATTATAATACAGAGACTGTAACACTCTGACTGGCTGTAACACTCTGACTGGCTGTAACACTCTGATTATAATACAGGGACTGTAACACTCTGACTGGCTGTAACACTCTGACTGGCTGTAACACTCTGACTGGCTGTAACACACTGACTGGCTGTAACACTCTGACTGGCTGTAACACTCTGACTGGCTGTAACACACTGACTGGCTGTAACACTCTGACTGGCTGTAACACTCTGACTGACTGTAACACTCTGACTGGCTGTAACACACTGACTGGCTGTAATACTCTGACTGGCTGTAACACTCTGACTGGCTGTAACACACTGACTGGCTGTAACACACTGACTGGTTGTAACACTCTGACTGGCTGTAACACTCTGACTGGCTGTAACACACTGATTATAATACAGAGACTGTAACACTCTGACTGGCTGTAACACACTGACTGGCTGTAACACTCTGACTGGCTGTAACACACTGACTGGCTGTAACACTCTGATTATAATACAGAGACTGTAACACACTGACTGGCTGTAACACTCTGACTGGCTGTAACACTCTGACTGGCTGTAACACTCTGATTATAATACAGAGACTGTAACACTCTGACTGGCTGTAACACTCATATTATAATACAGAGACTGTAACACACTGACTGGCTGTAACACACTGACTGGCTGTAACACTCTGACTGGCTGTAACACTCTGACTGGCTGTAACACACTGACTGGCTGTAACACTCTGACTGGCTGTAACACTCTGACTGGCTGTAACACTCTGACTGGCTGTAACACTCTGACTGACTGCAACACACTGACTGGCTGTAACACTCTGACTGGCTGTAACACTCTGACTGGCTGTAACACTCTGACTGGCTGTAACACTCTGATTATAATACAGAGACTGTAACACTGGCTGACTGGCTGTAACACTCTGACTGGCTGTAACACTCTGACTGGCTGTAACACACTGACTGGCTGTAACACACTGACTGGCTGTACACTCTGACTGGCTGTAACACTCTGACTGGCTGTAACACTCTGACTGGCTGTAACACTCTGATTATAATACAGAGACTGTAACACTCTGACTGGCTGTAACGCTCTGACTGGCTGTAACACTCTGACTGGCTGTAACACACTGACTGGCTGTAACACTCTGACTGGCTGTAACACTCTGACTGGCTGTAATACACTGACTGGCTGTAACACTCTGACTGGCTGTAACACTCTGACTGGCTGTAACACACTGACTGGCTGTAACACTCTGACTGGCTGTAACACTCTGACTGGCTGTAACACTCTGATTATAATACAGAGACTGTAACACTCTGACTGGCTGTAACACTCTGACTGGCTGTAACACTCTGACTGGCTGTAACACACTGACTGGCTGTAACACTCTGATTATAATACAGAGACTGTAACACTCTGACTGGCTGTAACACTCTGACTGGCTGTAACACTCTGACTGGCTGTAACACTCTGATTATAATACAGAGACTGTAACACTCTGACTGGCTGTAACACTCTGGCTGGCTGTAACACTCTGACTGGCTGTAACACACTGACTGGCTGTAACACTCTGACTGGCTGTAACACACTGACTGGCTGTAACACTGACTTTGCCCACTGTTGTGTGTGGTTTTCTTGTGAAGTATGACGCAGCTCAGAACGACTCTTTGACTTCTCTCTGCCCACTCTTTCTCTCTTTCTCTTTCTCTCTTTTTCTCTCTTTCTCTCCCTCTCTCTCAACCAACTGTGCTCGTGTTACCAAATTCTCCCTGCCAAGGTCCTGTTCCGACTCATAACACAACGGAAGGAAGGAGAGAATGAGGAAGGGACAGAGCAGAGGAGAGAAGCTGGCAGAGGAAAGAAACAGACAGACGGAGGGAGGCCAGAAAACACGAGACAAGAGGGAGGGTCTGTGATGTCACGGAATTTCTCAGTGCAGACAGATGTCAAGATTGACTCTCGTTAAAATATACGCTGTATGACCAAAAGTATGTGGACACCTGCTCATCAAACATCTCACTCCAAAATCATGGACATTAATATGGAGTTGGTCCCCCTTTTGCTGCTATAACAACCTCCACTCTTCTGGGAAGGCTTTCCACTAGATGTTGGAACATTGCTGTTATGACTTGATTCCATTCATCCACAAGAGCATTAATAAGGTCGAGCATTGATGCTGGGCGATTAGGCCTGGCTTGCAGTCGGAGTTCCAATTCAACCCAAAGGTGTTTGATGGAGTTGAGGTCAGGGCTCTGTGCAGGTTAGCCAAGTTCTTCCACACCGATCTTGACAAACCATTTATGTACGGACCTTGCTTTGTGCATGGGGGCATTGTCATGCTGAAACAGGAAAGGGCCTTCCCCAAACTGTTGCCACATAGTTGGAAGCACAGAATCATCTGGAATGTCATTGTATGCTGTTGCGTCAAGATTTCCCTTCACTGGAACTAAGGGCCCCAGCCCGAACCATGAAAAACAGCCCCCGACAATTATTCCTCCTCCGCCAAACTTTACAGTTGGCACTATACATTGCGGCAGGTAGCTTTCTCCTAGCATCCGCCAAACCCAGATTAGTCCGCCAGACTGCCAGATGGTGAAGCGTGACTCATCAATCCAGATTACGCGTTCCCACTGCTCTAGAGTCCATAGCGGTGAGCTTTACACCACTCCAGCCGACTCTTGGCATTGCGCACGGTGATCTTCGACTTGTGAACCATTTCATGAAGCTCCCGACAAACAGTTCTTGTTCTGACGTTGCTTCCAGAGGCAGTTTGGAACTCGGTAGTGAGTGTTGCAAACGAGAAAAGATGTGCTTCAGCACTCGGTGGTCATATGGGCTATTTCTTTTGGGGGGAGGGTTAAATTTGTAAAAATTCCAAAAACCTGTTTTTGCTTAGCCGTTATGTGGCATTGTGTGTAGATCTATGAGGAAATAAACAATTTAATTTTCGAATAAGGCTGTAACCTAACAAAATGTGGAAAAACTCAAGGGGTGTGAATACTTTCCCAACACACCCTATATATTTAACTTTTTAAAATTTTTGCTCCCCAATTTGTAGTTACAGTCTTGTCTCATCCTTGCTACTCCTGTACAGACTCGGGAGAGGTGAAGGTCGAGAGCCATGCGTCCTCCGAAACACAACCCAAATAAGCCGCACTGATTCTTGACAGAATGACCATCCAACCCGGAAGCCAGTCGCACCAATGTGTCAGAGGAAACACCGTACACCTGGCAACCGTGTCAGCGTGCACTGCGCCCAGCCCGCCACAGGAGTTGCTAGTGCGCGATGAGACAAGGATATCCCTGCCGGCCTAACCCTCCCTAACCTGGACGACGCTGGGCCGATTGTGTGCCGCCCAATGTGCCTCCCGGTCGCGGCCGGCTGAGACAGAGCCTGGACTCAAACCCAGAATCTCTAGTGGCACAGCTTAGACCACTGCCCCACTCGGGAGGCCCTATATTTAACATTTTCATCCTAAAAAGGCATCAAATTGAGGTGGCATTAGTTTCAATGTGCTCCATGCCTCTGGCCTCAAAGTGCCTTTCATGACAGTAGGCCCAAATGTAGGGCACTTTGAGGCCAGATGTAAGGAGGTTCTCAAAAGAAGGGCACTAAATAGAGAATAGGGTGCTATGTGGGACGCAGATGTCTCCCGTCTGCTGTCCCATAACTATAGAGAGGCTGAATCAACATTGTAGACTTTGGTCTAAGGAAGTGGAGGAAGGTAGATTGTTCTGTTGGTCCTGGAGATGAAAGCGGGAGAGACCAAGGGACCTGACTGCACTGTAACACTGTAAAACTGTAACACTGTGGAAGTCCCACTGTAAAACTCGTTGTTTTTATTCTTGCTTGACCTTTAGCGGTCTGAATGAGTGTAGCAAATAAGCAGTGGGCATCTGAATGTAGTGATGGTAAAACACTCACATACACTCACACACTCCCCCATTTCCTGTCTTTGATAGTGTTGTTGACAGACCCTCTGACGGAGGAACAGTGGGTTTCACACCAGTAAAGACTTCTATTGAACTAAAGAGGTTCTAGAATAACTTGCTTTACTTTATGTGGTTTCTGCTTTGTGTGTGTGTGTGTGTCACGCCTACTCACTGTTGATTCACCACACAACATAACACAACACTAAACAATACATTAATGGCACTGTAACGGTGACTAATGGTGTCCACAAACTGTTAGGGCCTACATAAAGCTGTCCCATCAGCAGAGTTCCAGCAGTGTACCACTGCTGCACCTGGCTCTCAGCGGAGCCTTGTCTGGCAGTGAAACAGTTCATTCAGCCTCATTTACTGCCTTAGCTGATATGGCTGACTTGCTTAAACAAATGCTGACAATTGAAACGTACAAACTATGGCACAAGGGGACGACAAGCAGATAAGAGGCAATCCGTAATTTCCATTAAGACATTAATGAATGAGATAGGATGGACATAGTCAATATAACTATTTGTTCAGCACTTTTGAAATGTACAGCGACAGAATTGAGAACATGGGCCATTCTTACAGTATTCTCCCTGTACACCAAGTCAGGTTATAGGCTACATGTGCACCACCATGTCTGTGCACCAGGAACGCTTCAGTCTGGTTTTAGACAACATCATAGCACTGTGACTGCACTCGTGAAGGTGGTAAATAATATTTGAATGGCGTCAGACCAAGGCTCTGCATCTGCTCCTAGACCTTAGTGCTGCTTTTGATACCATCAATCACCACATTCATTTTGGAGAGATTGGAAACCCAAATTGGTCTACACGGACAAGTTCTGGCCTGGTTTAGATCTTATCTGTTGGAAAGATATCAGTTTGTCTCTATAAATGTTACCTCTTGGTGATGTCATTCAGAAACATAATGTTAACTTTCACTGCTATACACAGCTTTCACTGCTACGATACACAGCTGTATATTTTGATGAAACATGGTGAAGCCCCAAAATTGCCCTCCCTTGAAGCCTGTGTTTCAGACATAAGGAAGTGGATGGTGGAAAATGTTTTACTTTTAAACTCGAACAAAACAGAGATGCTAGTTTTAGGTCCCAAGAAACAAAGAGATCTTCTGTTGGATCTGACAAGTATTCTTTATGGTTGTACAGTTGTCTGAAATAAAACTGTGAGGGACCTCAGCATTACTCTGGACCCTGATCTGTCTTTTGACAAACATATCAAGACTGTTTTATTCCGATCTACGAAACATTGCAAAAATCCATGCTTTTGTCACTTCTAGATTAGACTACTGCAATGCTCTACTTTCCGGCTACACGGATTAAGTACTAAATTAACTTCAGTTATTGCTAAACATGGTTGCTAGAATCTTGACAAGAACCAAACAATGTAATCATATTACTCCAGTGCTAGCCTCACTACACTGGCTTCATGTTAAGGCTAGGGCTGATTTCAAGGTTTTACTGCTAACCTACAAAGCATTACATGGGCTTGCTCCTACCTATCTTTCCGATTTGGTCCTGCCGTACATACCTACACATGCGCTACGGTCACAAGACGCAGGCCTCCTAATTGTCCCTAGAATTTCTAAGCAAACAGCTGGAGGCAGGGATTTGTCCTATAGAGCTCCATTTTTATGGAATGGTCTGCCTATCCATGTGAGAGACACAGACTCTGTCTCGACCTTTAAGTCTTTATTGAAGACTCATCTCTTCATTAGGTCCTATGATTGAGTGTAGTCTGGACCAGTGTTCCCGAAGGTGAATGGAAAGGCTGGAACGACGAACCGCCCTTGCTGTTTCTGCCTGGCCGGTTCCCCTCTCTCCACTGAGATTTTCTGCCTCTAACCCTATTACAGGGGCTGAGTCACTGGATTACTGGTGCTCTCCCATGCCGTCCCTATGAGGGGTGCGTCACTTGAGTGGGTTGAGTCACTGACGTGGTCTTCCTGTCCGGGTTGGCGCCCCCCTTCGTGCCGTGGGGAAGATCTTTTATACTCGGCCATGTCTCAGGGTAGTACATTGGTGGTTTGAGTGGTGTGGGGGCTGTGCTTTGACAAAGTGGGTGGGATTATATCCTGCCTGTTTGGCCCTATTCAGGGGTATCGTTGGACGGGGCCACAGTGTCTCCCAACCCCTCCTGTCTCAGCCTCCAGTATTTACGGTGCAATAGTTTATGTGTCTGGGTCTAGGATCAGTCTGTTATATCTGGAGTATTTTTCCTTGTCTTATCCGGTGTCCTGTGTGAATTTAAGCATGCTCCCTCTAACTCTCTTACTCTCTTTTTCTCTTCTCAGAGGACCTGAGCCCTAGGACCATGCCTCAGGTCTACCTGACCTGATGACTCCTTGCTGCCCCCAGTCCACCTGGTCGTGCTGCTTCTCCAGTTTCAACTGTTCTGCCTGCAGCAATGGAACCCTGACCTGTTCACCGGACGTGCTACCTTGTGTCCCACCTTCTGTTTTCGACTCTCTTTCTCTACCACACCTAACATCTCTATCTCTGAATGATCGGCTATGAAAAGTCAACTGACATTTACTCCTGAGGTGCTGACCTGTTGCACCCTCAACAACCACTGTGATTATTATTATTTGACACTGCTGGTCATCTATGAACATTTGAACATCTTGGCCATGTTCTGTTATAATCTCCACCCGGCACAGTCAGAAGAGGAATGGTCACCGCTCAGAGCCTGGTTCCTCTCTAGGTTTCTTCCTAGGTTCCATCTCATCAAACTTTGTCATCAAAGTCAGGCATTCTCTGGATTTATGGTGCTTTCAAGACAACTGGGAAATCTGAAAAAAAAACATGGTCGAATCATGTTGACGTCAGTGATCTTCAAGTCGGAGCTCTAGAAAGAGTCCTGAGTTCTTCACTTACAATTTCGAGTTGGATGACCGTTCAAAATGTATTCTCTGAGTCGGAGATAATTTTTCCCAGATTACCCAGTTCCCTAGTTTCCAGTTGTTTTAAGTGTGGCAGAAGTCATGCTGGATTGACAGCATGACCAATGTTGAATGTTTATCCTTTTAACCTTGGAAAAGAGACCCTTAAACTCAGACTTGGCACCACACACCCACTCCACTGAATAGCAGGCTACTGGTTGCTTTGCATTGCTTGCAGTTAGCTATTGATTCCTTCCAAACTACTCATTGTTGAATTTGCAATTTCCAACTTGTTATGTAATGTTTATGTCCAATGGCCGATGAGCACCGATATGTTTTATCTATAATTTCTCTTCATTATTTCTCTTCATATGACAAGGATAAACAATTATTTGCCAGTAGATTGTCGACTTGATTCATGATGATGATTGCTAGCTTGCTAGCTAAGATTTTGAAAGTATAATGTAGACATGATCCATCCAATCAAAGCTACAGTAGATATGTCATTTGATGTCATATCAAATTGATATGTGACATGTATGAATGCCAAAATAACATGCAAAACAGGCAATCCCCCCTAAAAATATATATACTTATACTGTACAGAGCAACCGGAAAGTATTCAGACCCCTTGACTTTTCCCGCATTTTGTTACATCACAGCCTTATTCTAAAATTAATGAAATCGTTTTTTCCCCTCATCACTCTACCTACACGCAATACCCCATAATGACAAAGAAAAAATGTTTTGGAGGATTTTGTTTGCAAATGCATTAAAAATAACAAATGAAATATGACATTTACAAAGTTATTCAGTCTTTACTCAGTACTTTGTTGCACCACCATTACAGCCTTGAGTCTTATTGGGTTTGACGCTACAAGCTTGGCACATCTGTATTTGGGGAGTTTCTTTATTTATTTTCTGCAGATCCTCTCAAGCTCAGTCAGGTTGAACGGGGAATGTCGCTGTACAGCTATTTTCAGTTCTCTCCAGAGATTTTCGATCGGGTTCAAGTCCAGGCTTGAACCCCCAAGGACATTCAGAGACTTGTCCCGAAGCCACTCCTGTGTTGTCTTGGCTGTGTGCTTCAGGTTGTTGTCCTGTTGGAAGTTGAACCTTCACCTTAGTCTGAGGTCCTGCGCGCTCTGGAGCAGGTTTTCATCAAGGATCTCTCTGTTCTTTGCTCCGTTCATCTTTCCCCCACTGAAAAACAACCCCACAGCATGATGCTGCCACCACCATGCTTCCATAGGGATGGTGCCAGGTTTCCTCCAGACGTGACACTTAGCTTTAAGACCAAAGAGTTAAATCTTGGTTTCATCAGACCAGAGAATCTTGTTTCTCATGGTCCGAGAGTCCTTTATGTGCCTTTTGGCAAACTCCAAGCAGGCTGTCATATGCATTTTTTCCTGAGGAGTGGCTTCCTTCTGGCAACTCTACCATAAAGGCCTGATTGGTGGAGTGCTGCAAAGATGGTTGCTCTTCTGGAAGGTTCTCCCATCTCCACAGAGGAACTCTGAAGCTCTGTCAGAGTGACCATCGGGTTCTTTGTTATCTCCTTGACCAAGGCCCTTCTCCCCCGATTGTTCAGTTTTGCCAGGTGGCCAGCTCTAGGAAGAGCCTTGGTGGTTCCAAACTTCTTCCATTTAAGAATGATGGAGGCCACTGTGTTCTTGGGGACCTTCAATTCTGCAGATTGTTTTTGGTACCCTTCCCCAGATCTGTGCCTCGACACAATCCGGTCTCAGAACTCAACAGACAATTTCTTCAACCTCATGGCTTGGTTTTTGCTCTGACATGCACTGTCAACTATGGGACCTTATATAGACAGGTTTGTGCCTTTCCAAATCATGCCCAATTAATCGAATTTACCAAATGTGGACGCCAATCAAGTTGTAGAATCATTTCAAGAATGATCAATGGAAACAGTCTCATAGCAAAGGGTCTGAATACTTATGTAAATAAGGTATTTCTGTTTTTATTTTTAATACATTTGCAAAAATGTCTAAAAACCTGTTTTCACTTTGTCGTTATAGGCTGTAAAGTAACAGCATGTAGAAAAATTCAAGGGGTCTGAATACTTTCTGAATACACTGTGTATATATATATATATATATATATATATATATATATATATATATATGTTTTTAGCTGAAAACAGGTGGGCGGTTGCCACTACGCCTACTCCCTCCTTGCAGCCCTCGATGTCGCCGGTCTACTAACCACCAGTCCTGGCAACCCACATTGCGCACACCTGGCAACCATCATTGTGCACACCTGGCAACCATCATTGTGCACACCTGCTCCCCATCGTTAAGCACACCTGGACTTTATCACCACCCTGATAACTCTCCCTTCGTATAGCCCTCATCAACCTTAGTCATCTGGCAGTATTGGTTCTGTCGTCATGTCCAGATGCTTTTCTTGTTTTGTTCGTTATTATTTATCTCACCATCTGCACCTGCTTCCTGACTACCTGTGTCTTCGTTACAGTGTGTGTGAATGCCAGTGAGAGGTCTGCTATGCAGTTCTTTGGAAAAACCAAGATGATCATGTACTGTTGCTGAATGTTGAAACAGGTTGTAAAATACCTCTGCTGTTGTTTTGAGGGTGTACTGACTGTAGCTAGTGTGAGGTTAGACATTAGAGACTGGGAATGAAAGGCTAAGATTGTTTGTAGGTGTACGTACTGTAGTAGATTCCTAATATAAATAGACGCTGAGCTAGATTCGGGACAGGATTCAGTCCGATCAGCTTTGTCATTTATAAGCTACAGTGAATGTGGTCTCCATGAACATTGCCTTTAAAAGGTGCATACCAAACAAACCGCCATCAGCTTGACTCCCTGCCTAGGGCACCTGGAGCTATGGAAAGGTACTGTTTATGACAATGTTTGAATTGGCTACTGATGGTAACCCTCTGACACACTCTATTTCAGCTCTCCAACATGCTCTGACAGGAAAACAGAGGAATGTGATAAATGAGGCGTGGAGGAGAGGAGCGAGGGAGGCAGTGAAGGAGTGTAAAGTGTTGCCCGGGGCTGCCCTTCTTCATCTTTGAGATCAGGCAGGTGAATAGACCAGCTGAGCAGGGCAGGTGAATAGACCAGCTGAGCAGACCAGCTGAGCAGACCAGCTGAATGAACCAGCTGAGCAGACCAGCTGAGCAGACCAGCTGAGCAGACCAGCTGAGCAGGCGAGCTTAGCAAACCAGCTGAATAGACCACCTGAGCAGACCAGCTGAGCAGACCAGCTGAATAGACCAGCTGAGCAGACCAGCTGAATAGACCAGCTGAGCAGACCAGCTGAGCAGACCAGCTGAATAGACCAGCTGAGCAGACCAGCTGAGCAGACCAGCTGAATAGACCACCTGAGCAGACCAGCTGAGCAGACCAGCTGAATGGACCAGCTGAGCAGACCAGCTGAGCAGACCAATTGAATAGACCAGCTGAATAGAAGAGCTGAGTTACACAGTAGCAGCAGTAACCTGAGACAGTCAGTATATGACAGAGCAGTTCTCAAGTACATCAAAGCTGTTTCTCTAACAAACACATCACATATCCCCGTGGAATGCTTCCCCTAGCAGATGTGGGAGAGAGAGAGAAACTCAAAACTCAAAACTATGTGTCCCACTGCATTCTCCAGTTTTAGCCCACAGGCTAAGCCTGTGGATAACTGCCATTGTTTCAGTGACACGCTAGCCTCAGGCTCTCATAATGCAAGACAACCTTGTATACTATGCAAGGTATCTGCAATCTGCAACACATAACCTGACAGTGCCTACTAGCTACGTCACCTGATGTGACTGAACTAGGGGGGGATCTGATTGGTGGATAATTACGTCCGATCTGTACTGTATAAGATTATGCGGGAGGGACAAAGAAAATAAGGACAATTAAAGAGTTCTGTTCTCACAGAAGGAGAGAGAGAGAAAGTATGAGAGAGAGATCCCTCCCTGTCAGCTGTATAGCAGTAGATGGAAGGCTGGGTTCAGAGTGACTGAGGTAGAATTAATAAATGAATGTCCCTTTACCAACTGGCTTCCGTTTCTTGCCAAACACAAAGGAGCATCAATACACATACACACCCAGGAGTCCTGGAAATATACAGTAATACATCTGTATCAGTGATTAAGCCACCAAGACTGTGAGGCATTCATATGTTCCTTTGTATTTCAGGAAGACAAGGCCTATTTTTTATCTCTCAATCAGGAACAGCAAGATAAGGTCTTACAGTGAAAGTCATTTACACTTTCCTGGGTGTGATTCTTGGAAGTGACACTCTTCTGAGACAGCTCTGGTATGTCACTGGCACACATGGGTACTCTCAGCCTCATTCCTCAGTAGCTTGGAAGGCCCAGTCAGTGGGTGTTGGGTAAGAAAATGTCCAACAGCTCGAGTTAAATATTTACAACTCCTGAAATAAACTGACAGGTACTGTGAGTGCGTGCGTGTGTGTGTGCGTGTGCGTGTGCGTGTGCGTGTGCGTGTGAGTGTGAGTGTGTGTGTGTGTGTGTGTGTGTGTGTGTGTGTGTGTGTGTGTGTGTGTGTGTGTGTGTGTGTGTGTGTGTGTGTGTGTGTGTGATTTATGACCGGAAGGCCTTTGTTGTTTTACAATTTTCAACATGTTTGAAGAGCAAACTTTTCAACCTTTTACCTTTTCAGCACCTTTCATCATCAGAGCAGCGGTTTCCTTTCTATAATAAAATCAGTTTCCACATCCCAGACTCTGTAATCCTCCAGGACCAATATCACAATACTCTATTTATTGCACCATTAACACAGTATATTGCTATACAGCAGATATTGGTTCAATAACTATTTGAATATTTTCAAATACATTTGAGCTTTTGCTTTAGCCTGCCTGGACTGCCAGTGGGGCGAGGTTTCAGCTGTGAGACTTTATATTTGTTCCTTTGCGACAGGCAAGCTCAATCAAGCACAAATACAGTATTTCAAATGATTTCAAGTAGTATTTGAATCCATGTCTGTTGTACAGCACCTCATCATTGGACTTGGGACCTTGAGACATTGCCCCTAGGTTGGACTGCACAGATCCACTCTGTTGTACAGCACCTCATCATTGGACTTGGGACCTTGAGACATTGCCCCTAGGTTGGACTGCACAGATCCACTCTGTTGTACAGCACCTCATCATTGGACTTGGGACCTTGAGACATTGCCCCTAGGTTGGACTGCACAGATCCACTCTGTTGTACAGCACCTCATCATTGGACTTGGGACCTTGAGACATTGCCCCTAGGTTGGACTGCACAGATCCACTCTGTTGTACAGCACCTCATCATTGGACTTGGGACCTTGAGACATTGCCCCTAGGTTGGACTGCACAGATCCACTCTGTTGTACAGCACCTCATCATTGGACTTGGGACCTTGAGACATTGCCCCTAGGTTGGACTGCACAGATCCACTCTGTTGTACAGCACCTCATCATTGGACTTGGGACCTTAAGACATTGCCCCTAGGTTGGACTGCACAGATCCACTCTGTTGTACAGCACCTCATCATTGGACTTGGGACCTTGAGACATTGCCCCTAGGTTGGACTGCACAGATCCACTCTGTTGTACAGCACCTCATCATTGGACTTGGGACCTTAAGACATTGCCCCTAGGTTGGACTGCACAGATCCACTCTGTTGTACAGCACCTCATCATTGGACTTGGGACCTTGAGACATTGCCCCTAGGTTGGACTGCACAGATCCACTCTGTTGTACAGCATCTCATCATTGGACTTGGGACCTTGAGACATTGCCCCTAGGTTGGACTGCACAGATCCACTCTGTTGTACAGCACCTCATCATTGGACTTGGGACCTTGAGACATTGCCCCTAGGTTGGACTGCACAGATCCACTCTGTTGTACAGCACCTCATCATTGGACTTGGGACCTTGAGACATTGCCCCTAGGTTGGACTGCACAGATCCACTCTGTTGTACAGCACCTCATCATTGGACTTGGGACCTTGAGACATTGCCCCTAGGTTGGACTGCACAGATCCACTCTGTTGTACAGCACCTCATCATTGGACTTGGGACCTTGAGACATTGCCCCTAGGTTGGACTGCACAGATCCACTCTGTTGTACAGCACCTCATCATTGGACTTGGGACCTTGAGACATTGCCCCTAGGTTGGACTGCACAGATCCACTCTGTTGTACAGCACCTCATCATTGGACTTGGGACCTTGAGACATTGCCCCTAGGTTGGACTGCACAGATCCACTCTGTTGTACAGCACCTCATCATTGGACTTGGGACCTTGAGACATTGCCCCTAGGTTGGACTGCACAGATCCACTCTGTTGTACAGCACCTCATCATTGGACTTGGGACCTTGAGACATTGCCCCTAGGTTGGACTGCACAGATCCACTCTGTTGATGAGGGTGTCATAGAGATGTGTTCACAACACAACATCATCAGGATGTTTAAAAGCATAAAAACAATGTTCTGTGAATGCTGGCTGTTGTGGGTTATAGATAGCAGTGATTACACCATACACTCTTTTTCCCTCTAGGTCTCTTACGCTCTTGATTACTCTCTCTCACTCACTCACTCACTCACTCACTCACTCACTCACTCACTCACTCACTCACTCACTCACTCACTCACTCACTCACTCACTCACTCACTCACTCACTCACTCGAATAACAAGCGTAATTTGCTTGCATGAAAGAAGCAATCAAATGTTGTAAAAGCAATACATATTATTACAAACAATAGCCATTTCACCACAAAGTACAACACTTTCTCTCTTCCTCTCTACAGCAGCTTACTTTCCATGATACACTTTCCTCACAGGAGGTTGGTGGGCCCTTAGTTGGGGAGGATGGGCTCGTGGTAATGACTGGAGCGGAATCAATGGAATGGTATCAAATACATCAAACTCATGGTTTCCATGGTTTCCATGTGTTAGATGCCATTCCATTTGCTCCGTTCAGGCCATTATTATGAGTGGTTCTCCTCTCAGCAGCCTCTGGGGCCTGGTCTGTCCTGGTCTCCGGTTCTTAATGCCAAGAATCTAGCAGTCAAATCTGTAGCTCTCTATTATCTGGGTAACATGAGTTGGTGGTTCAGGCTGTATCAGTCTCTATTATCTGGGTAATATGAGTTGGTAGATCAGGCTGTATCGGTCTCTATTATCTGGGTAACAGGAGTTGGTAGATCAGGCTGTATCAGTCTCTATTATCTGGGTAACAGGAGTTGGTAGATCAGGCTGTATCAGTCTCTATTATCTGGGTAACAGGAGTTGGTAGTTCAGGCTGTATCAGTCTCTATTATCTGGTGGTTCAGGCTGTATCAGTCTCTATTATCTGGGTAACAGGAGTTGGTAGATCAGGCTGTATCAGTCTCTATTATCTGGGTAATAGGAGTTGGTAGATCAGGCTGTATCAGTCTCTATTATCTGGGTAATAGGAGTTGGTAGATCAGGCTGTATCAGTCTCTATTATCTGGGTAATAGGAGTTGGTAGATCAGGCTGTATCAGTCTCTATTATCTGGGTAATAGGAGTTGGTAGATCAGGCTGTTAGTCAGGCACTGGGGAATGTCAGGGTCGTATATCTCCATTCCACAGGCCCTTCAGACAATGCAGCCTTTTAAATCCTAAATGTCTCCGGCCAGGCAGGCGGGAGTGAGGCCCGTGTGTGTGTGTGTGTGTGTGTGTGTGTGTGTGTGTGTGTGTGTGTGTGTGTGTGTGTGTGTGTGTGTGTGTGTGTGTGTGTGTGTGTGTGTGTGTGTGTGTGTGTGTGTGTGTATGTGTGTTGGGCGGAGGGGGAATCCCTGAGACAAATGGACCATATTCCCATGCTAGGCTCTGAGGCGATGCTTACAGTGCCAAGACAGATACAGAAGACGCTGCCTTTCACAGATGCTTGAGGAAGTCCTGGGGTAAAAAAATGTGGACCTTTTTATTTCTGCAAGTGAAGAGTTCTTAGTTCTTAGTTCAAAGGTCTATGTTCTTAGTTCTAAGTTTAAATTCTTAGTTCTACATTCTACATTCAAGCTCTGTTATACTCTTCTAAGCTCAAAGTAACTGTCTGCCTGACCAGCCAGGAAGATAGAGAGGGGAGTAGAAGTGTGTTGAGTTGGAGAGAGAAGGAAGGAACATACTACTCATGGACAATAATAAGTTACAGTATGAAGACAGGGCTCTCCAGTCGGCCTCTCTGATGCCTCCCATGGTGACAACTGTGTTTATGTTCCTATCATTATAACCTACACTCCCTACCGTCAGGGTGGACATTACAACACAGCTGCTGCCTATGCTTTTTTATGTATTAATATAGAGAAGATGAGAGGATGTGGCAGAGACAGAGCTGTCCTGCTGGACCTGAGGGATCCTTCCAACCAAATCAACATTGTCAGTCACAGCCGGTCAGTGAGGTCAGGGCCAGACAGAGACGGATGAAGATCAACTATTTGTTCCTAATTCCTCAACTGTTTTTCTGGCTATTTAGGGGACCCTTTTTGGGTTAAGACCACCCCTGGAGGCAAATCTTCCATTGTGCATCTTAACAATTTCCATACCAGCAGTCTCAAAAGGACGTGTTTCAACCATCAAGCTTATTCTACATACAAGACATGACAATAAAGATTTTGTGGTTGTCTCTGGAACATCACGTTCCGTTCTGTAGAGGTACAATAGGCAGTGTTTTGACAATCTGACAGCTCGCTAGGTGTTCTGCCTGGGCATGACTGTGTTGGTGACAGAATATAGAACCTTAGGACTCCCTGTAATGACATCATAATGACTGAGCAGTGTTCTCAGAACGGTGGAATGTAGCGCCAGGGACCGGGTTTCCTCTGCCTCGCTAGCGGTCAGTTGGTATCTTTCAGATTACTACTCTTTTATTTGCTTGTTCATTTAATTTCCTTCTCTATCGGACGTAATATGTTGTTTACTTAGTAAATAGAGACTCCTCCCTGTGGTAACCATGTTGTTTTGCTTAGACACACAAACGATAGCACACACACACCACAGATAACATCCCTGAAACCACACCATTTTTTATAGCTGCCTACCGCCCTAGACAGGCATGGTAGACATGCACGTGGTTTTGATAATGGAAACAATAGAGCAATACTATATCCATAAAGCATTGGTCAGCTGTAACCATGGCAGCAAACACAAGGAAACACCTGATGCATTGAATTGATAATCAATCAATATTAATCAATATAATTACAATAGAAAAGATTGGAACAGATATTTTGGCAAGATAATGTTTGATAACCACTTGATGATATAAGTGTGTTGTTGACAGTGTGCTATAGACAGTGTGCTGATAGGGTTAGGGTTGCCTCTGTCACATTACAGTCACAGACAGTGTTCTGATAGGGTTAGGGTTGCCTCTGTCACATTACAGTCACAGACAGTGTGCTGATAGGGTTAGGGTTGCCTCTGTCACATTACAGTCACAGACAGTGTGCTGATAGGGTTAGGGTTGCCAGCACAAAAACATCTGTCACATTACAGTCACAGACAGTGTGCTGATAGGGTTAGGGTTGCCTCTGTCACATTACAGTCACAGACAGTGTGCTGATAGGGTTAGGATTATCGTTGCCTCTGTCACATTACAGTCACAGACAGTGTGCTGAAAACCTAGGGTTAGGGTTGCCTCTGTCACATTACAGTCACAGACAGTGTTCTGATAGGGTTAGGGTTGCCTCTGTCACATTACAGTCACAGACAGTGTGCTGATAGGGTTAGGGTTGCCTCTGTCACATTACAGTCACAGACAGTGTGCTGATAGGGTTAGGGCCTTGCCTCTGTCACATTACAGTCACAGACAGTGTGCTGATAGGGTTAGGGGTTGCCTCTGTCACATTACAGTCACAGACAGTGTGCTGATAGGGTTAGGGTTGCCTCTGTCACATTACAGTCACAGACAGTGTGCTGATAGGGTTAGGGTTGCCTCTGTCACATTACAGTCACAGACAGTGTGCTGATAGGGTTAGGGTTGCCTCTGTCACATTACAGTCACAGACAGTGTTCTGATAGGGTTAGGGTTGCCTCTGTCACATTACAGTCACAGACAGTGTGCTGATAGGGTTAGGGTTGCCTCTGTCACATTACAGTCACAGACAGTGTGCTGATAGGGTTAGGGTTGCCTCTGTCACATTACAGTCACAGACAGTGTTCTGATAGGGTTAGGGTTGCCTCTGTCACATTACAGTCACAGAAAGTGTTCTGATAGGGTTAGGGTTGCCTCTGTCACATTACAGTCACAGACAGTGTGACAGTGATGAGGGTTAGGGTTGCCTCTGTCACATTACAGTCACAGACAGTGTGCTGATATGGTTAGGGTTAGGGTTGCCTCTGTCACATTACAGTCACAGACAGTGTGCTGATAGGGTTAGGGTTGCCTCTGTCACATTACAGTCACAGACAGTGTGCTGATAGGGTTAGGGTTGCCTCTGTCACATTACAGTCACAGACAGTGTGCTGATAGGGTTAGGGTTGCCTCTGTCACATTACAGTCACAGACAGTGTTCTGATAGGGTTAGGGTTGCCTCTGTCACATTACAGTCACAGACAGTGTGCTGATAGGGTTAGGGTTGCCTCTGTCACATTACAGTCACAGACAGTGTGCTGATAGGGTTAGGGTTGCCTCTGTCACATTACAGTCACAGACAGTGTGCTGATAGGGTTAGGGTTGCCTCTGTCACATTACAGTCACAGACAGTGTGCTGATAGGGTTAGGGTTGCCTCTGTCACATTACAGTCACAGACAGTGTGCTGATAGGGTTAGGGTTGCCTCTGTCACATTACAGTCACAGACAGTGTTCTGATAGGGTTAGGGTTGCCTCTGTCACATTACAGTCACAGACAGTGTGCTGATAGGGTTAGGGTTGCCTCTGTCACATTACAGTCACAGACAGTGTTCTGATAGGGTTAGGGTTGCCTCTGTCACATTACAGTCACAGACAATGTGCTGATAGGGTTAGGGATGCCTCTGTCACATTACAGTCACAGACAGTGTCAGAGTTGATGCATGTACAGGCTTGAATGTGATTTGAGTATTGGGTATCTACACCCCCCTGCCTCCAACCCCTTGCCCCCCCCACCTCTAACCCCACACTCTGTGTACAGTGAGGTTACATAGCCAGAATTCCCCCCCTTCTGTATTTAGCAGGTCTCCCCCCTGATCTAAAAGACCCCATTAGTCTGGAGGCTCGTGTGGTCACATGGTCGTAAATTTACGAGGTAACATGATGTAATTTCACCTCACACATACACTCATATATCCAGCCAATCCTGCCCTAGACCGGACCCCAATATTAACTCCAGTATTAACCCTTAGTAGGGCTGATGATGCTGGTCATGCAGCACGGTGTGTGTGTGTGTGTGTGTACAGTTCTGGAGGTGATGACATCTCTTTTCAGCACGCCAGAATAAATCACCCAGACCCAGGTCATTGTTGAGTAGAGGTGTGTGTGTGCATGCGTGTCTGTTTGGGGCTATGTGTGTGTTATTAATACTCTAGAGGGGGATTTGAGAAAGCTTCTTGGGTTTCAGAGCTTCTGAGCTCAGAGACAAATGTCCCTACATGGAATCTTTATTCTCACCACCCAAAGTGCTAACGACCCTCCCCACTCCATGTCCTCCCTGTCCTCCCTGTCCTCCCCACTCCCTGTCCTCCCTGTCCTCCCCACTCCCTGTCCTCCCTGTCCTCCCTGTCCTCCCCACTCCCTGTCCTCCCCACTCCCTGTCCTCCCTGTCCTCCCTGTCCTCCCTGTCCTCCCTGTCCTCCCTGTCCTCCCCACTCCCTGTCCTCCCCACTCCCCTGTCCTCCCTGTCCTCCCTGTCCTCCCTGTCCTCCCTGTCCTCCCTGTCCTCCCTGTCCTCCCCTGTCCTCCCCCCCACTCCCTGTCCTCCCTGTCCTCCCTGTCCTCCCCACTCCCTGTCCTCCCTGTCCTCCCTGTCCTCCCTGTCCTCCCCACTGTCCTCCCCACTCCCTGTCCTCCCCTCCCCACTCCCTGTCCTCCCCTCCCTGTCCCCCTGTCCTCCCTGTCCTCCCCACTCCCTGTCCTCCCTGTCCTCCCCCTGTCCTCCCCACTCCCTGTCCTCCCTGTCCTCCCTGTCCTCCCCACTCCCTGTCCTCCCTGTCCTCCCCACTCCCTGTCCTCCCCACTCCCTGTCCTCCCTGTCCTTCCCACTCCCTGTCCTCCCTGTCCTCCCCACTCCCTGTCCTCCCTGTCCTCCCTGTCCTCCCTGTCCTCGCCACTCCCTGTCCTCCCCTCCCCACCTGTCCTCCCCTCCCCACTGTCCTCCCTGTCCTCCCTGTCCTCCCTGTCCTCCCTGTCCTCCCCACTCCCTGTCCTCCCTGTCCTCCCCACTCCCTGTCCTCCCTGTCCTCCCTGTCCTCCCCACTCCCTGTCCTCCCTGTCCTCCCCACTCCCTGTCCTCCCCACTCCCTGTCCTCCCTGTCCTCCCCACTCCCTGTCCTCCCTGTCCTCCCTGTCCTCCCTGTCCTCCCCACTCCCTGTCCTCCCTGTCCATCCATCAGACACCCACGGAAGCATAATGCATTCTGCTGTCTTAACCTCTGTAGGGGGTACACACACACACACACACACAATGCACACACACACACACACACACACACACACACACACACACACACACACACACGCACACACACACACACACACACACACACACACACACACACACACACACACACACACACACACACACACACACACACACACACACACACACACACGGTGCTATAGTGACTGGGCGCTGTACTATGGTGAGGGGAGTGCTGTACTATAGTGAGGGGGGTGCTGTACTGTAGTGACTGGGTGCTGTACTATAGTGACTGAGCGCTGTACTATGGTGAGGGGGGTGCTGTACAGTAGTGACTGGGCGCTGTACTATGGTGAGGGGGGTGCTGTACTATAGTGACTGGGTGCTGTACTATAGTGATTGGGCGCTGTACTATGGTGAGGGGGGTGCTGTACTATAGTGACTGGGCGCTGTACTATGGTGAGGGGGGTGCTGTACTATATTGAGGGGGCGCTGTACTATAGTGAGGGGGTGCTGTACTATGGTGAGGGGGGTGCTGTACTATAGTGAGGGGGCGCTGTACTATGGTGAGGGGGGTGCTGTACTATAGTGACTGGGTGCTGTACTATAGTGACTGGGCACTGTACTATAGTGAGGGGGGCGCTGTACTATGGTGAGGGGGGTGCTGTACTATGGTGAGGGGAGTGCTGTACTATGGTGAGGGGGGCGCTGTACTATAGTGAGGGGGTGCTGTACTATAGTGAGGGGGGCGTTGTACTATAGTGAGGGGGGCTGTACTATAGTGAGGGGGTGCTGTACTATAGTGAGGGGGCCGCTGTACTATAGTGAGGGGGGCGCTGTACTATAGTGAGGGGGGTGCTGTACTATAGTGAGGGGGTGCTGTACTATAGTGAGGGGGCGCTGTACTATAGTGAGGGGGTGCTGTACTGGGCGCTGTATAGGTGAGGGGGTGCTGTACTATAGTGAGGGGGTTCTGTACTATAGTGAGGGGGTGCTGTACTATAGTGACTGGGCGCTGTACTATAGTGAGGGGGGTGCGCTGTGAGGGGGCGCTGTACTTTTGTGAGGGGGGCTGTACTATAGTGAGGGGGGTGCTGTACTATAGTGAGGGGGCGCTGTACTATAGTGAGGGGGTGCTGTACTATGGTGAGGGGGCGCTGTACTATAGTGAGGGGGCGCTGTACTATAGTGAGGGGGTGCTGTACTATGGTGAGGGGGGCGCTGTACTATAGAAAGGGGGCGCTGTACTATAGTGAGGGGGTGCTGTACTGTGGCGGGGAGGTGCTGTACTGTGGCGGGGAGGTGCTGTATTATTGTGAGGTAGCGCTGTACTCCCTGCGGTTGTCTCAGAGGGAGTTGGGATATTCAAAACAATTCCACACAATTCCATCACACACTTGTCTTTAACAGGACCAATATAAGCTCCCCCCAAATAATAATCGTAATAACGATAATTATAATGAATATGTCAGTGTGTCTGTCTGTCTGTCAGTCTGTCTGTCAGCCTGTCTGTCAGTCTGTCAGTGTTTCTAGTTGATGTCACCACATAGCACTGTGACACGGAGGGCACTAAGGACAGAGCTGGAAATGGTGCAGGCAGTGTGAGTGTGCGCATTGCCTCTAAGGTGTCGGCGTGGTAACAGGATAAAAGGCAGAGAAAGTATAGATGAAGATGTCTAATAAGTTTCCTAGGTTTGGTTTGCTCCCAGTCGACCTTCTGCTGAAACAATTGAAAAAAAGCAGCAATATTACCGTTTGTCCCTTTTGAGACGCTGTAGCAACATCATAGCCAGAAACACATCCTTAAAACAGTCAGAATGATTGGAAGATAAATCAAGAAATGCTTAATTAATTTAGTCCCACAATGTTACATCTAGTTAACATGTTTGATGCAGTATTTTTGAAGTGAAAAGTAGTAATGTTGACCAATCACAGACAAACGGCCGTAGACTTCGGCTACCGAACTTTGACTTGCCTCAAGAAAAAATGTGTATGAAGAACCCCCCCAAAAACATGCCAAAGAACAAAACGAACAAAAACAAAACAAAAAAACAATCATAATATACTGTATAATATATGCGAAAACTGTTTCAATTGGGAAACATACAGTAAGCTTTACACTGCCAACTCTGACCACACACACACAAAAGACACACACACACACACACATTCACAGGTGGAAACATCGGCACTTATACTACCATAGTGACGTAAACGTGAAGATACTGACTCATCCTACCATAGAGACGTAAACGTGAAGATACTGACTCATCCTACCATAGAGACATAAACGTGAAGATACTGACTCATCCTGCCATAGAGACGTAAACGTGAAGATTCTGACTCATCCTACCATAGAGACGTAAACGTGAAGATACTGACTCATCCTACCATAGAGACGTAAACGTGAAGATACTGACTCATCCTACCATAGAGACGTAAACGTGAAGATACTGACTCATCCTACCATAGAGACGTAAATGTGAAGATACTGACTCATCCTACCATAGAGACGTAAATGTGACGATATTGACTCATCCTACCATAGAGACGTAAATGTGAAGATACTGACTCATCCTACCATAGAGACGTAAATGTGAAGATACTGACTCATCCTACCATAGAGACGTAAATGTGAAGTTAAACACCTCTAAAAACACACATATGCAGGCACAGCCAGGTCGCTCAACATCTAAGGCACGCCCAACCACACGCACACACACACACACACACACACACACACACACACACACACACACACACGCACACACACACACGCACACGCACACGCACACACACACACACACACACACACACACACACACACACACACACACACACACACACACACACACACACACACACACACACACACACACACACACACACACGCACACAAATGCATTTTAACAACCCTGTGTTGTGGTGGAGTAGTGAACTGTTTAAATAGGAGAGACCTGGGATATGACCCTGTTGACTGATGGGTCACACTTTCCTGGTCTCCCTGTCTGCACACACACACACACACACACACACACACACACACACACACACACACACACACACACACACACACACACACACACACACACACACACACACACACACACACACACACACACACACACACACACACACACACACACACACACACACACACACACACACACACACACACTGTCTGTGGGGCTGTGACTGTGATGATGGATGCCCTGCCCTCTGTATATATAACCCTGCCCTGGCTCGTTAGGATGGTTGGCATGGTCCAGCCGAGCGGCCATACCCTAAATATACCCCCAAAATAAATACTTCCAGATTCAACTCTCAACTGCTGTTTGGGAAGGCTTTGAGACTGGAAAACGTCTGTTGATATTACAACAGCAGTTCTTAGCCTAAATCTCACAGGAAAAAAAGACATGAAAAAAACATCTGACAGGGACAAAACGTTTTCATACGTGATCAGGGGGCTGATGTTGTGGATGTGGGCTGGTATTTTTTGTGTGGTCCTGTGGTAACCCGTCATCACCATGGTAATGAGTCATCGCCATGGTTTCCATCCAAACAATGTTTTTCTGTCCCAAACCGACAGATACAGACTGTGAAATGTGTGTTTTATTTTTGGGATGGTTAAATGAGGAGGATTCTGTAAACAGTGACCACAGGACGTGATGTAGGAGGCTGAGAGGATGTGATGTCATGGAGAAGACTTCCATCTGAAGGACAGGTTGTCTTGTCAGCCAGGTGTGAACAGAAATAATGGTGGATAATGGCATTTTTTCATTCAACAGCCAGGAAAATAAAGCTGTTAAAACTATTTCAGCAAGGCCTGTACTTTCCCTATCTACAAACTCAACTTATCGAAATGACGGTTTACCTCAATTCTATCAGATAAAATATGAATGAAATACATTGTTTACCACACCTGAGACACTATACAGCCATAGTTGATCCCTTTCTAAACTATTTAACCTCTTCCTCAATGGCAGTTTCAAGGGGAGGAATCGTGTTGATGTGAGAGAACTCAACAAAGGACTCATTCAGTATCCTGGAGTTTTGGACGAGACTTATCAGGACCTTCCATCATGGCCGCCTGTCGCAATGCCGACAGACTGAGACTGGAATCTTGCTGTGTGAGAGGTTCCATTCTCTCTACAACAATAGTTCTTTCTCCATCTGTCTGTCTGTCTGTCTGTCTGTCTGTCTGTCTGTCTGTCTGTCTGTCTGTCTGTCTGTCTGTCTGTCTGTCTGTCTGTATGGTAAACAGCTGTAGTACCTCTCTAAGTTTTCCCTGGTTATCTTTTTATTTATATATTTTATTTCACCTTTATTTAACCAGGTAAGCTAGTTGAGAACAATTTCTCATTTGCAACTGCGACCTGGCCAAGATAAAGCAAAGTAGTTCGACACATACAGGTAAGGCAATAAATAGGCAATGGTGGCAAAATAATTACAATATAGCAGTTAAACACTGGAATGGTAGAATGTGCAGAAGATGAATATGCAAGCAGAGAAAAAAAATACAGCATGGGGATGAGGTAGATTGGATGGGCTATTTACAGATGAGCTATGTACAGGTGCAGTGATCTGTGAGCTGCTCTGACAGCTGGTGCTTAATGCTAGTGAGGGAGGTAAGTCTCCAGCTTTAAAGATTTTCACAGTTCGTTCCAGTCATTGGCAGCAGAGAATTGGAAGGAAAGGCGGCCAAAGGAAGAATTGGCTTTGGGGGTGACCAGTGAAATATATCTGCTTGAGAGCGTGCTAGGGGTGGGTGCTGCTATGGTGACCGGTGAGCTGAGATAAGGCGGGGCTTTACCTAGCAGAGACTTGTAGATGACCTGGAGCCAGTGGGTTTGGCGACGAGTATGAAGTGAATGCCAGCCAATGAGAACGTACAGGTCGCAGTGGCGGGTAGTATATTGAGCTTTGGTGACAAAATGGATGGCACTGTGATAGACTGCATCCAATTTGTTGAGTAGAGTGTTGGAGGCTATTTTGTAAATAACATCACTTCTGTAGCTCAGTTGGTAGAGCATGGCGCTTGTAATGCCAGGGTAGTGGGTTTGATTCCCGGGACCACCCATACGTAGAATGTATGCACACATGACTGTAAGTCGCTTTGGATAAAAGCGTCTGCTAAATGGCATATATTATTATTATTATTATTATATTAAGTCAAGGATCGGTAGTATGGTCAGTTTTACGAGGGTATGTTTGGGTGAAGGATGCTTTGATGTGAAATAGGAAGCCGATTCTATATTTAATTTTGAATTGGAGATGTTTAATGTGAGTCTGGAAGGAGAGTTTACAGTCTAACTAGACACCTAGGTATTTGTAGTTGTCCACATATTCTAGGTCAGAACCGTCCAGAGTAGTGATGCTGCTGGACGGCGGGCAGGTCTGGGCAGTGATCGGTTGAAGATTATGCATTTAGTTTTACTTGCATTTAAGAGTAGTTGGAGGGCACGGAAGGAGTGTTGTATGGCATTGACGCTCATCTGGAGGTTATTTAACACAATGTCCAAAGAAGGGCCAGAAGTATACAGAATGGTGTCGTCTGCGTAGAGGTGGATCAGAGACTCACCAGCAGCAAGAGCGACATTATTGATGTATACAGAGAAGAGAGTCGGCCCGAGAATTGAACCCTGTGTCACCTCTATAGAGACTGCCAGAGGTCCGGACAACAGGCCCTCCGATTTTACATACTGAACTCTATCAGATAAGTAGTTGGTGAACCAGGTGAGGCAATCATTTGAGAAACCAAGGCTGTTGAGTCTGCCAATAAGAATGTTGTGAATAAGAATAAGAAGTCTGTATGGTAAACAGCTGTAGTAAACAGCTGTAGTACCTGACTGCTTGGTATTGTCTTGCACCTACTTAGGTTATACTGTTGGCTGTCTGCTTGGTATTGTCTTGTACCTACTTGTGTTATACTTTTGGCTGACTGCTTGATATTGTCTTCTACCAACCTGTGGAATACTGTTGGCTGACTATTTAAGCTATTTAAACCTCTTCCTCAATGGCAGCTTCAAGGGGGAATTGTGTTTATCTGACAGAACTGAACAAAGGACTCCTTCAATGCTCTGGAGTGTTGGAGGAAGCTTATCAGGACCTTTCATCATGGTTGCCTGTCGCCATGCCGACATACTAAGTGCAGAATCTTGCTGTGTGAGGTTCTATTCTCTCTACAACAATAGTTCTTTCTCCGTCTGTCTCTGTCTGTCTGTCTGTCTGTCTGTCTGTCTGTCTGTCTGTCTGTCTGTCTGTCTGTCTGTCTGTCTGTCTGTCTGTCTGTCTGACATGAAAGTCAGTCAATACGGAACATTTCAAGAACTCTTCAAGTGCAGTTGCAAAAACCATCAAGCGCTCTCATGAGGACCTCAGTTCATTAGAGTTACCAGCCTCAGAAATAGCAACCAAAATAAATGCTTCACAGAGTTCAAGTAACAGACACATCTCAACATCAACTGTTCAGAGCAGACTGTGTGAATCAGGCCTTCATGGTCAAATTGCTGCAAAGAAATCTCTACATAAAAAGAAGAGACTTGCTTGGGCCAAGAAACATGAGCAATGGACATCAGACCGGTGGAAATGTGTCCTTTGGTCTGGAGTCCAAATTGGATATATTTGGTTCCAACCGCCGTGTCTTTGTAAGACGCGGTGTGCGTCCTACCTGACAGGTCGCTCCTACCAGGTGGTGTGGCGAGAATCTGTCTCCTCACCATGCGCTCTCACCACTGGTGTCCCCCAGGGCTCTGTTCTAGGCCCTCTCCTATTCTCGCTATACACCAAGTCACTTGGCTCTGTCATAACCTCACATGGTCTCTCCTATCATTGCTATGCAGACGACACACAATTAATCTTCTCCTTTCCCCCTTCTGATGACCAGGTGGCGAATCGCATCTCTGCATGTCTGGCAGACATATCAGTGTGGATGACGGATCACCACCTCAAGCTGAACCTTGGCAAGACGGAGCTGCTCTTCCTCCCGGGGAAGGACTGCCTGTTCCATGATCTCGCCATCACGGTTGACAACTCCATTGTGTCCTCCTCCCAGAGCGCTAAGAACCTTGGCGTGATCCTGGACAACACCCTGTCGTTCTCAACTAACATCAAGGTGGTGGCCCGTTCCTGTAGGTTCATGCTCTACAACATCCGCAGAGTACGACCCTGCCTCACACAGGAAGCGGCGCAGGTCCTAATCCAGGCACTTGTCATCTCCCGTCTGGATTACTGCAACTCGCTGTTGGCTGGGCTCCCTGCCTGTGCCATTAAACCCCTACAACTCATCCAGAACGCCGCAGCCCGTCTGGTGTTCAACCTTCCCAAGTTCTCTCACGTCACCCCGCTCCTCCGCTCTCTCCACTGGCTTCCAGTTGAAGCTCGCATCCGCTACAAGACCATGGTGCTTGCCTACGGAGATGTGAGGGGAACGGCACCTCAGTACCTCCAGGCTCTGATCAGGCCCTACACCCAAACAAGGGCACTGCGTTCATCCACCTCTGGCCTGCTCGCCTCCCTACCACTGAGGAAGTACAGTTCCCGCTCAGCCCAGTCAAAACTGTTCGCTGCTCTGGCCCCCCAATGGTGGAACAAACTCCCTCACGACGCCAGGACAGCGGAGTCAATCACCACCTTCCGGAGACACCTGAAACCCCACCTCTTTAAGGAATACCTAGGATAGGATAAAGTAATCCTTCTCACCCCCCTTAAAAGATTTAGATGCACTATTGTAAAGTGGCTGTTCCACTGGATGTCATAAGGTGAATGCACCAATTTGTAAGTCGCTCTGGATACGAGCGTCTGCCAAATGACTTAAATGTAATGTAATGTAAATGAACAGATGATCTCTGCATGTGTATTTCCCACTGTAAAGCGTGGAGGAGGAGGTGTTATGGTGTGGGGGTGATTTGACGTTGCCACTGTCTGTGACTTATTTAGAATTTAAGGCTACACTTAACCAGCATCTCTACCACAGCATTCTGCAGCGATACACCATTCTAACTGGTTTGGGCTTAGTGGGACTATCATTTGCTTTACAACAGGACAATGAGCCAACACACCTCCAGGCTATGTAAGGGCTATTTTACCAAGAAGGAGAGTGATGGAGTGCTGCATCAAATGGCCTGGTCTAAACAATCCCCCCAGCCCCGACCCCAACCAAATTGAGATGGTTTGGGATGAATTGGACTGCAGAGTGAAGGAAAATAAGCCAACACGTGCTCAGCATATGTGGGAAGTCCTTCAAGACTGTTGGAAAAGCATTGCAGGTGAAGCTGGTTGAGAAAATACCAAGAGTGTGCAAAGCTGTCATCAAGGCAATGGGTGGCTATTTGAAGATTCTCAACTTTTAAATATATTTGTTTAACACTTTTTTGGTTACTTCATATATCCATATGTGTTTTTTCATAGTTTGATGTCTTCACTACTCTTCTACAATATAGAAAACAGTAAACAGTAAAAAAAATAAAGAAAAACCCTTACAATGACAGTCTACCCCGGCCAAACCAGGACAATGCTGGGACAATTGTGCGCCGCCCTATGGGACTCCCAATCAGGGTGCAGGCCAGGCAGCAGGCTGTTAGCCAGCCTGCCAGCATAGTGGAGTCTGCCACTAGCACAGTCAGTGTAGTCAGCTTAGTTATCACCATTGAGACCGTGTCTGTGCCTCGACCTAGGTTGGGCAAAACTAAACATGGCGGTGTTCGCCTTAGCAATCTCACTAGGATAAAGACCACCTCCATTCCTGTCATTATTGAAAGAGATCATGATACCTCACATCTCAAAATAGGGCTACTTAATGTTAGATCCCTTACTTCAAAGGCAATTATAGTCAATGAAATAATCACTGATCATAATCTTGATGTGATTGGGCTGACTGAAACATGGCTTAAGCCTGATGAATTTACTGTGTTAAATGAGGCCTCACCTCCTGGCTACACTAGTGACCATATCCCCCGTGAATCCCGCAAAGGCGGAGGTGTTGCTAACATTTACGATAGCAAATTTCAATTGACAAAAAAAAAATGACGTTTTCATCTTTTGAGCTTCTAGTCATGAAATCTATGCAGCCTACTCAATCACTTTTTATAGCTACTGTTTACAGGCCTCCTGGGCCATATACAGCGTTCCTCACTGAGTTCCCTGAATTCCTATCAGACCTTGTAGTCATAGCAGATAATGTTCTAATCTTTGGTGACTTTAATATTCACATGGAAAAGTCCACAGACCCACTCCAAAATGCTTTCGGAGCCATCATCGACTCAGTGGGTTTTGTCCAACATGTCTCTGGACCCACTCACTGTCACATACATTAAGTTCAGATGAACATTTTAGGTCTAACAGTTCTCTAGCTATTAGTCTTTGTACAATACACACCTTTATCAGTAAGGACCTAGTTTTGTCCCATGGAATAAATGTTGTGGATCTTAATGTTTTTCCTCATAATCCTGGACTATCGGACCACTATTTTATTATGTTTGCAATTGCAACAAATAATCTGCTCAGACCCCAACCAAGGAACATCAAAAGTTGTGCTATAAATTCACAGACAACACAAAGATTCCTTGATGTCCTTCCAGATTCCCTCTGTCTAACCAAGGACGCAAGAGGACAAAAATCAGTTAATGACCTAACTGAGGAACTCAATTTAACCTTGTGCAATACCCTAGATGCAGTTGCACCCCTAAAAACTAAACACATTTATCATAAGAAACTAGCTCCCTGGTACACAGAAAATACCCGAGCTCTGAAGCAAGCTTCCAGAAAATTGGAACGGAAATGGCGCCACACCAAACTGGAAGTCTTCCGACTAGCTTGGGAAAAACAGTACCGTGCAGTATCGAAGAGCCCTTACTGCTGCTCGATCATCCTATTTTTATAACTTAATTGAGGAAAATAAGAACAATCGGAAATTCCTTTTTGATACTGTCGTAAAGCTAACTAAAAAGCAGCATTCCCCAAGAGAGGATGACTTTCACTTTAGCAGTGATAAATTCATGAACTTCTTTGAGGAAAAGATTATGATTATTAGAAAGCTAATTACGGACTCCTCTTTAAATCTGCGTATTCCTTCAAAGCTCAGTTGTCCTGAGTCTGCACAACTCTCCCAGGACCTAGGATCAAGAGAGACACTCAAGTGTTTTAGTACTATATATCTTGACACAATGATGAAAATAATCATGGCCTCTAAACCTTCAAGCTGCATACTGGACCCTATTCCAACTAAACTACTGAAAGAGCTGCTTCCTGTGCTTGGCCCTCCTATGTTGAACATAATAAACGGCTCTCTATCCACCGGATGTGTACCAAACTCACTAAAAGTGGCAGTAATAAAGCCTCTCTTGACAAAGCCAAACCTTGACCCAGAAAATATAAAAAACTATCGGCCTATATCGAATCTTCCATTCCTCTCAAACATTTTAGAAAAGGCTGTTGCGCAGCAACTTACTGCCTTCCTGAAGACAAACAATATATACGAAATGCTTCAGTCTGGTTTTAGACCCCATCATAGCACTGAGACGGCACTTGTGAAGGTGGTAAATGTCATTTTCATGGCATCGGACCGAGGCTCTGCATCTGTCCTCATGTTCCTAGACCTTAGTGCTGCTTTTGATACCATCGATCACCACATTCTTTTGGAGAGATTGGAAACCCAAATTGGTCTACACGGACAAGTTCTGGCCTGGTTTAGATCCTATCTGTTGGAAAGATATCAGTTTGTCTCTGTGAATGGTTTGGCCTCTGACAAATCAACTGTAAATTTCGGTGTTCCTCAAGGTTCCGTTCTAGGACCACTATTGTTTTCACTATATATTTTACCTCTTGGGGATGTTATTCGAAAACATAATGTTAACTTTCACTGCTATGTGGATGACACACAGCTGTACATTTCAATGAAACATGGTGAAGCCCCAAAATTGCCCTTGCAAGAAGCATGTGTTTCAGACATAAGGAAGTGGATGGCTGCAAACTTTCTACTTTAAACTCGGACAAAACAGAGATGCTTGTTCCAGGTCCCAAGAAACAAAGAGATCTTCTTTTGAATCTGACAATTAATCTTAATGGTTGTACAGTCCAGTCTGAAATAACACTGTGAAGGACCTCGGCGTTACTCTGGACCCTGATCTCTCTTTTGAAGAACATATCAAGACCATTTCAAGGACAGCTTTTTTCCATCTACGTAACATTGCAAAAATCAGAAACTTTCTGTCTAAAAATGATGCAGAAAAATTAATCCATGCTTTTGTCACTTCTAGGTTAGACTACTGCAATGCTCTACTTTCCGGCTACCCGGATAAAGCACTAAATAAACTTCAGTTGGTGCTAAATACGGCTGCTAGAATCCTGACTAGAACCAAAAAATTTGATCATATTAATCCAGTGCTAGCCTCTCTACACTGGCTTCCTGTCAAAGCAAGGGCTGATTTCAAAGTTTTACTGCTAACCTACAAAGCATTACATGGGCTTGCTCCTACCTATCTCTCTGATTTGGTCCTGCCGTACATACCTACACGTACGCTACGGTCACAAGACGCAGGCCTCCTAATTGTCCCTAGAATTTCTAAGCAAACAGCTAGAGGCAGGGCTTTCTCCTATAGAGCTCCATTTTTATGGAACGGTCTGCCTACCCATGTCAGAGATGCAAACTCGGTCTCAACCTTTAAGTCTTTACTGAAGACTCATCTCTTCAGTGGGTCATATGATTGAGTGTAGTCTGGCCCAGGAGTGGGAAGGTGAACGGAAAGGTTCTGGAGCAACGAACTGCCCTTGCTGTCTCTGCCTGGCCGGTTCCCCTCTTTCCACTGGGATTCTCTGCCTCTAACCCTATTACAGGGGTTGAGTCACTGGCTTACTGGGGCTCTCTCATGCCGTCCCTGGAAGGGGTGCGTCACCTGAGTGGGTTGATTCACTGATGTGGTCATCCTGTCTGGGTTGGCGCCCCCCCCCCTTGGGTTGTGCCATGGCGGGGATCTTTGTGGGCTATACTCAGCCTTGTCTCAGGATGGTAAGTTGGTGGTTGAACATTTACATTTAAGTCATTTAGCAGACGCTCTTATCCAGAGCGACTTACAAATTGGAGATATCCAAGTTGAAGATATCCCTCTAGTGGTGTGGGGGCTGTGCTTTGGCAAAGTGGGTGGGGTTATATCCTTCCTGTTTGGCCCTGTCCGGGGGTGTCCTCAGATGGGGCCACAGTGTCTCCTGACCCCTCCTGTCTCAGCCTCCAGTATTTATGCTGCAGTAGTTTATGTGTCGGGGGGCTAGGGTCAGTTTGTTATATCTGGAGTACTTCTCCTGTCCTATTCGGTGTCCTGTGTGAATCTAAGTGTGCGTTCTCTAATTCTCTCCTTCTCTCTTTCTTTCTTTCTCTCGGAGGACCTGAGCCCTAGGACCATGCCCCAGGACTACCTGACATGATGACTCCTTGCTGTCCCCAGTCCACCTGGCCATGCTGCTGCTCCAGTTTCAACTGACCTGAGCCCTAGGACCATGCCCCAGGACTACCTGACATGATTACTCCTTGCTGTCCCCAGACCACCTGACCGTGCTGCTGCTCCAGTTTCAACTCTTCTGCCTTATTATTATTCGACCATGCTGGTCATTTATGAACATTTTAACATCTTGGCCATGTTCTGTTATAATCTCCACCCAGCACAACCAGAAGAGGACTGGCCACCCCACATATGCTCTCTCTAATTCTCTCTTTCTTTCTCTCTCTCGGAGGACCTGAGCCCTAGGACCATGTCCCAGGACTACCTGACATGATGACTCCTTGCTGTCCCCAGACCACCTGACCGTGCTGCTGCTCCAGTTTCAACTGTTCTGCCTTATTATTATACGACCATGCTGGTCATTTATGAACATTTGAACATCTTGGCCATGTTCTGTTATAATCTCCACCCGGCACAGCCAGAAGAGGACTGGCCACCCCACATAGCCGGGTTCCTCTCTAGGTTTCTTCCTAGGCTTTGGCCTTTCTAGGGAGTTTTTCCTAGCCACCGTGCTTCTACACCTGCATTGATTGCTGTTTGGGGTTTTAGGCTGGGTTTCTGTACAGCACATTGAGATATCAGCTGATGTACGAAGGGCTATATAAATAAATTTGATTTGATTTGATTTGAATGAGTAGGTGTTCTAAATCTTTTGACCGGTAGTGTATGTACAGTTGAAGTAGGAAGTTTACATACACTTAGGTTTGCATCCAGTACACTATAGTTTTGGCAAGTTGGTGAGGACATCTACTTTGTGCATGACACAAGTAATTTTTCCAACAATTGTTTTCAGACAGATTATTTCACTTATAATTCACTATATCACAATTCCAGTCAGAAGTATACATACATTAAGTTGACTGTGCCTTTAAACAGCTTGGAAAATTACAGAAAATTATGTCCTGGCTATAGAAGCTTCTGATAGGCTAATTGACCTCATTTGAGTCAATTGGAGGTGTACCTGTGGATGTATTTCAAGGCCTACCTTCAAACTTAGTGCCTCTTTGCTTGACATCATGGGAAAATTAAAGAAATCCGCCAAGACCTCAGATAAAAACACTGTAGACCTCCACAAGTCTGGTTCATCCTTGGGAGCAATTTCCAAACACTTGAAGGTACCACGTTCATCTGTACAAACAATAATAAGCAAGTTTAAACACCATGGGTCCACGCAGCTGTCATACCGCTCAGGAAGGAGACGCGTTCTGTCTCCTAGAGATGAACGTACTTTGGTGCGAAAAGTGCCAATCAATCCCAGAACAACAGCAAAGGACCTTGTGAAGATGCTGGAGGAAACAGGTACAAAAGTATCTACATCCACAGTAAAACTAGTCCTATATCGACATAACCCGAAAGGGCGCGCAACAAGGAACAAGCCACGGCTCCAAAACTGCAATAAAAAAGCCAGACTACGGTTTGCAACTGCACATGGGGACAAAGATCGTATTTTTGGAGAAATGTCCTCTGGTCTGATGAAACAAAAATAGAACTGTTTGGCCATAATGACCATCATCATGTTTGGAGGAAAAGGGGGAGGCTTGCAAGAAGAAGAACACCATCCCAACCATGAAGCACGGGGGTGGCAGCATCATGTTGTGGGGGTGCTTTGCTGCAGGAGGGACTGGTGCACTTCAGAAAATAGATGGCTTCATCAGGAGGGAAAATTATGTGGATATATTGAAGCTACATCTGAAGACATCAGTCAGGAAATTAATGTTTGGTCGCAAATGGGTCTTCTGTTGTGGCAAAATGGCTTAACGACAACAAAGTCAAGGTATTGGATTGGCCACCACAAAGACCTGACCTCAATTCTATAGAACATTTTTGGGCAGAACAGAAAAAGCGTGTGCGAGCAAGGAGGCCTACAAACCTGACTCAGTTACACCAGCTCTGTCAGGAGGAATGGGCCAAAATTCACCCAACCTATTGTGGGAAACTTGTGGAAGGCTACCAGAAACGTTTGACCCAAGTTAAACAATTTAAAGGCAATGCTACCAAATACTAATTGAGTGTATGTAAACCTCTGACCCACTGGAAATGTGATGAAAGAAATAAAATCTGAAATAAATAATTCTCTCTACTATTATTCTGACATTTCACATTTTTAAAATAAAGTGGTGATCTCAATTGACCTAAAACAGAATTTTTACTGTGATTAAACGTCAGGAATTGTGAAAAACTGAGTTTAAATGTATTTGGCTAAGGTTTATGTAAACTTCCAACTTCAACTGTATATATTTTTTTCGACTTAATTTCTTTCATCACATTCACAGTGGCTCAGAAGTTGAATAAAATATGTATCTGTTAAATGTGTATTTCTTTATATGTCCGATAAAAAAATAAACACTTACTGTTGGCTGACTGCTTGGTATTGTCCTGTACCTGCCTGTGTAGTACTGTTGGCTGACTGCTTGGTATTGTCCTGTTCCTGCCTGTGTAGTACTGTTGGCTGACTGCTTGGTATTGTCCTGTTCCTGCCTGTGTAGTACTGTTGGCTGACTGCTTGGTATTGTCCTGTACCTGCCTGTGTAGTACTGTTGGCTGACTGCTTGGTATTGTCCTGTTCCTGCCTGTGTAGTACTGTTGGCTGACTGCCTGGTATTGTCCTGTACCTGCCTGTGTAGTACTGTTGGCTGACTGCCTGGTATTGTCCTGTACCTGCCTGTGTAGTACTGTTGGCTGACTGCCTGGTATTGTCCTGAACCTGCCTGTGTAGTACTGTTGGCTGACTGCCTGGTATTGTCCTGTTCCTGCCTGTGTTGTACTGTTGGCTGACTGCTTGGTATTGTCCTGTACCTGCCTGTGTAGTACTGTTGGCTGACTGCCCAGTATTGTCCTGTACCTGCCTGTGTAGTACTGTTGGCTGACTGCCCAGTATTGTCCTGTACCTGCCTGTGTAGTACTGTTGGCTGACTGCTTGGTATTGTCCTGAACCTGCCTGTGTAGTACTGTTGGCTGACTGCTTGGTATTGTCCTGTACCTGCCTGTGTAGTACTGTTGGCTGACTGCCCAGTATTGTCCTGTACCTGCCTGTGTAATACTGTTGGCTGACTGCTTGGTATTGTCCTGTTCCTGCCTGTGTAGTACTGTTGGCTGACTGCTTGGTATTGTCCTGAACCTGCCTGTGTAGTACTGTTGGCTGACTGCTTGGTATTGTCCTGTACCTGCCTGTGTAGTACTGTTGGCTGACTGCCCAGTATTGTCCTGTACCTGCCTGTGTAGTACTGTTGGCTGACTGCTTGATATTGTCCTGTACCTGCCTGTGTAGTACTGTTGGCGGTCTGCTTGGTATTGTCCTGTACCTGCCTGTGTAGTACTGTTGGCTGACTGCCTGGTATTGTCCTATACCTGCCTGTGTAGTACTGTTGGCTGACTGCTTGGTATTGTCCTGTTCCTGCCTGTGTAGTACTGTTGGCTGACTGCTTGGTATTGTCCTGTACCTGCCTATGTAGTACTGTTGGCTGACTGCTTGGTATTGTCCTGTACCTGCCTATGTAGTACTGTTGGCTGACTGCCCAGTATTGTCCTGTACCTGCCTGTGTAGTACTGTTGGCTGACTGCCCAGTATTGTCCTGTACCTGCCTGTGTAATACTGTTGGCTGACTGCTTGGTACTGTCCTGTACCTGCCTGTGTAGTACTGTTGGCTGACTGCTTGGTATTGTCCTGTACCTGCCTGTGTAGTACTGTTGGCTGACTGCCCAGTATTGTCCTGTACCTGCCTGTGTTGTACTGTTGGCTGACTGCTTGGTATTGTCCTGTACCTGCCTGTGTAGTACTGTTGGCTGACTGCCCAGTATTGTCCTGTACCTGCCTGTGTAGTACTGTTGGCTGACTGCTTGGTATTGTCCTGTACCTGCCTGTGTAGTACTGTTGTCCTGTACCTGTGTAGTACTGTTGCTGACTGACTGCTTGGTATTGTCCTGTACCTGCCTGTGTAGTACTGTTGGCTGACTGCTTGGTATTGTCCTGTACCTGCCTATGTAGTACTGTTGGCTGACTGCCTGGTATTGTCCTATACCTGCCTGTGTAGTACTGTTGGCTGACTGCTTGGTATTGTCCTGTACCTGCCTATGTAGTACTGTTGGCTGACTGCCTGGTATTGTCCTATACCTGCCTGTGTAGTACTGTTGGCTGACTGCCTGGTATTGTCCTATACCTGCCTGTGTAGTACTGTTGGCTGACTGCTTGGTATTGTCCTGTACCTGCCTGTGTAGTACTGTTGGCTGACTGCTTGGTATTGTCCTGTACCTGCCTGTGTAGTACTGTTGGCTGACTGCCTGGTATTGTCCTATACCTGCCTGTGTAGTACTGTTGGCTGACTGCTTGGTATTGTCCTGTACCTGCCTGTGTAGTACTGTTGGCTGACTGCTTGGTATTGTCCTGTACCTGCCTGTGTTGTACTGTTGGCTGACTGCTTGATATTGTCCTGTACCTGCCTGTGTAGTACTGTTGGCTGATTGCCTGGTATTGTCCTGTACCTGCCTGTGTTGTACTGTTGGCTGACTGCTTGATATTGTCCTGTACCTGCCTGTGTAGTACTGTTGGCTGACTGCTTGGTATTGTCCTGTACCTGCCTGTGTAGTACTGTTGGCTGACTGCTTGGTATTGTCCTATACCTGCCTGTGTAGTACTGTTGGCTGACTGCTTGGTATTGTCCAGTACCTGCCTGTGTTGTACTGTTGGCTGACTGCTTGGTATTGTCCTGTACCTGCCTGTGTAGTACTGTTGGCTGACTGCTTGGTATTGTCCTGTACCTGCCTGTGTTGTACTGTTGGCTGACTGCCTGGTATTGTCCTGTACCTGCCTGTGTAGTACTGTTGGCTGACTGCCTGGTATTGTCCTGTACCTGCCTGTGTAGTACTGTTGGCTGACTGCCTGGTATTGTCCTATACCTGCCTGTGTAGTACTGTTGGCTGACTGCTTGGTATTGTCCTGTACCTGCCTGTGTAGTACTGTTGGCTGACTGCTTGGTATTGTCCTGTACCTGCCTGTGTAGTACTGTTGGCTGACTGCCTGGTATTGTCCTGTACCTGCCTGTGTAGTACTGTTGGCTGACTGCCTGGTATTGTCCTGTACCTGCCTGTGTAGTACTGTTGGCTGACTGCCTGGTATTGTCCTGTACCTGCCTGTGTAGTACTGTTGGCTGACTGCCTGGTATTGTCCTGTACCTGCCTGTGTAGTACTGTTGGCTGACTGCCTGGTATTGTCCTGTACCTGCCTGTGTAGTACTGTTGGCTGACTGCCTGGTATTGTCCTGTATACCTGCCTGTGTCCTGTAGTACTGTTGGCTGACTGCTTGGTATTGTCCTGTACCTGCCTGTGTAGTACTGTTGGCTGACTGCTTGGTATTGTCCTGTACCTGCCTGTGTAGTACTGTTGGCTGACTGCTTGGTATTGTCCTGTACCTGCCTGTGTAGTACTGTTGGCTGACTGCCTGGTATTGTCCTGTACCTGCCTGTGTAGTACTGTTGGCTGACTGCTTGGTATTGTCCTGTACCTGCCTGTGTAGTACTGTTGGCTGACTGCCTGGTATTGTCCTATACCTGCCTGTGTAGTACTGTTGGCTGACTGCTTGGTATTGTCCTGTACCTGCCTGTGTAGTACTGTTGGCTGACTGCCTGGTATTGTCCTATACCTGCCTGTGTAGTACTGTTGGCTGACTGCCTGGTATTGTCCTATACCTGCCTGTGTAGTACTGTTGGCTGACTGCCTGGTATTGTCCTATACCTGCCTGTGTAGTACTGTTGGCTGACTGCTTGGTATTGTCCTATACCTGCCTGTGTAGTACTGTTGGCTGACTGCTTGGTATTGTCCTGTACCTGCCTGTGTTGTACTGTTGGCTGACTGCTTGGTATTGTCCTGTACCTGCCTGTGTAGTACTGTTGGCTGACTGCCTGGTATTGTCCTGTACCTGCCTGTGTAGTACTGTTGGCTGACTGCCTGGTATTGTCCTATACCTGCCTGTGTAGTACTGTTGGCTGACTGCCTGGTATTGTCCTATACCTGCCTGTGTAGTACTGTTGGCTGACTGCTTGGTATTGTCCTATACCTGCCTGTGTAGTACTGTTGCTGAGCTACTGACACACATATGTTGGTTGGATACCAACCACTGCTTGAGTTGAGATGCATGAGAGACTTTTAAACATAAATCAACATTGGTAATAGTTTCCAAAATGTGTCTCTCTCTAATTGATTGATCCCCTTAGGAAGCTCTTTATGTGTTTTTAAGCTATTATCTTGCATTAAAAGTTGGACTCAAGCCAACCTAGGTATCATTTTCCAAAGCACGTCTGCACGTTGCTGTGCCTTTGCAGTTGCTGAGCTAACATGCGGTAGTTGGTACTTGGCTTCTGTTATGACATTGTTATGATACTCCTACGGGAACTAACAGAAGTTGCCCTTAGGCACAGATCTATGATCAGCCTTCCCTCGTCAAATCTGAACATGGCAGAACATTGTGTCCTGCTGAACACCTTCCAGGTCTGTTCTATATCCCCTTCAGCTACATTTAGTTTGCGCCCCTAATTTTGCCCTATTCCCGAGTACATAATGCACAACTTTTGACTAGATCCCTATGGGCCTTGGTCAAAAGTAGTGCACTATGAAGGGATTAGGGTGCCATTTGAGATTTAACCTAGAGGTTCAGTTGTTAGTTGTCTGAAAACACAGTGCACGGAACCTGTTTGGGGGGAAAACACATGGAAAATCATACTGTTATAGCAGCTGCTTATCTCTGACAGGAACTTCAAACAGAGAGATAACCCTAACCCTAGTCCTAACCCTAGCATCAACCCTAGTCCTAACCCTAGTCCTAACCCTAGCATCAACCCTTACCCTACCTTGACAAAGAAAGATATCCACAACGGTTCATTGTTTTGGGTCACAATTTATTTGGATGGTCTGGATTTTCACATACTATCAACAAACTAGCTGTTGGTAAACAACTGCATGCTAAGGTTACAATAAGTGTTCAATTTAGAATAAAGGTTATGATATTAGATAGTTGTTAGATATGGGTTAAGGTTAGGGCTAGGTTTAGGATATGGGTTAAGGTTAGGGCCAGGTTTAGGATATGGGTTAAGGTTAGGGCTAGGTTTAGGATATGGGTTAAGGTTAGGGCTAGGTTTAGGATATGGGTTAAGGTTAGGGCTAGGTTTAGGATATGGGTTAAGGTTAGGGCTAGGTTTAGGATATGGGTTAAGGTTAGGGCTAGGTTTAGGATATGGGTTAAGGTTAGGGCCAGGGTTTAGGATATGGGTTAAGGTTAGGGCTAGGTTTAGGATATGGGTTAAGGTTAGGGCTAGGGTTAGGATATGGGTTAAGGTTAGGGCCAGGTTTAGGATATGGGTTAAGGTTAGGGCCAGGGTTAGGATATGGGTTAAGGTTAGGGCTAGGTTTAGGATATGGGTTAAGGTTAGGGCTAGGTTTAGGATATGGGTTAAGGTTAGGGCTAGGTTTAGGATATGGGTTAAGGTTAGGGCTAGGTTTAGGATATGGGTTAAGGTTAGGGCTAGGTTTAGGATATGGGTTAAGGTTAGGGCTAGGTTTAGGATATGGGTTAAGGTTAGGGCCAGGTTTAGGATATGGGTTAAGGTTATTGCTAGGTTTAGGATATGGGTTAAGGTTAGGGCCAGGTTTAGGATATGGGTTAAGGTTAGGGCCAGGTTTAGGATATGGGTTAAGGTTAGGGCTAGGTTTAGGATATGGGTTAAGGTTAGGGCTAGGTTTAGGATATGGGTTAAGGTTAGGGCTAGGTTTAGGATATGGGTTAAGGTTAGGGCTAGGTTTAGGATATGGGTTAAGGTTAGGGCTAGGTTTAGGATATGGGTTAAGGTTAGGGCCAGGGTTAGGATATGGGTTAAGGTTAGGGCTAGGTTTAGGATATGGGTTAAGGTTAGGGCTAGGTTTAGGATATGGGTTAAGGTTAGGGCTAGGTTTAGGATATGGGTTAAGGTTAGGGCCAGGGTTAGGATATGGGTTAAGGTTAGGGCTAGGTTTAGGATATGGGTTAAGGTTAGGGCCAGGGTTAGGATATGGGTTAAGGTTAGGGCTAGGTTTAGGATATGGGTTAAGGTTAGGGCCAGGGTTAGGATATGGGTTAAGGTTAGGGCTAGGTTTAGGATATGGGTTAAGGTTAGGGCTAGGTTTAGGATATGGGTTAAGGTTAGGGCTAGGTTTAGGATATGGGTTAAGGTTAGGGCTAGGTTTAGGATATGGGTTAAGGTTAGGGCTAGGTTTAGGATATGGGTTAAGGTTAGGGCTAGGTTTAGGATATGGGTTAAGGTTAGGGCTAGGTTTAGGATATGGGTTAAGGTTAGGGCTAGGTTTAGGATATGGGTTAAGGTTAGGGCTAGGTTTAGGATATGGGTTAAGGTTAGGGCCAGGTTTAGGATATGGGTTAAGGTTAGGGCTAGGTTTAGGATATGGGTTAAGGTTAGGGCTAGGTTTAGGATATGGGTTAAGGTTAGGGCTAGGTTTAGGATATGGGTTAAGGTTAGGGCTAGGTTTAGGATATGGGTTAAGGTTAGGGCTAGGTTTAGGATATGGGTTAAGGTTAGGGCTAGGTTTAGGATATGGGTTAAGGTTAGGGCTAGGTTTAGGATATGGGTTAAGGTTAGGGCTAGGGTTAGGATATGGGTTAAGGTTAGGGCTAGGGTTAGGATATGGGTTAAGGTTAGGGCCAGGTTTAGGATATGGGTTAAGGTTAGGGCTAGGTTTAGGATATGGGTTAAGGTTAGGGCTAGGTTTAGGATATGGGTTAAGGTTAGGGCTAGGTTTAGGATATGGGTTAAGGTTAGGGCTAGGTTTAGGATATGGGTTAAGGTTAGGGCTAGGTTTAGGATATGGGTTAAGGTTAGGGCTAGGTTTAGGATATGGGTTAAGGTTAGGGCTAGGGTTAGGATATGGGTTAAGGTTAGGGCCAGGTTTAGGATATGGGTTAAGGTTAGGGCTAGGTTTAGGATATGGGTTAAGGTTAGGGCTAGGTTTAGGATATGGGTTAAGGTTAGGGCTAGGTTTAGGATATGGGTTAAGGTTAGGGCTAGGTTTAGGATATGGGTTAAGGTTAGGGCTAGGTTTAGGATATGGGTTAAGGTTAGGGCTAGGTTTAGGATATGGGTTAAGGTTAGGGCTAGGTTTAGGATATGGGTTAAGGTTAGGGCTAGGTTTAGGATATGGGTTAAGGTTAGGGCTAGGTTTAGGATATGGGTTAAGGTTAGGGCTAGGTTTAGGATATGGGTTAAGGTTAGGGCTAGGTTTAGGATATGGGTTAAGGTTAGGGCCAGGTTTAGGATATGGGTTAAGGTTAGGGCTAGGTTTAGGATATGGGTTAAGGTTAGGGCTAGGTTTAGGATATGGGTTAAGGTTAGGGCTAGGTTTAGGATATGGGTTAAGGTTAGGGCTAGGTTTAGGATATGGGTTAAGGTTAGGGCCAGGTTTAGGATATGGGTTAAGGTTAGGGCCAGGTTTAGGATATGGGTTAAGGTTAGGGCTAGGTTTAGGATATGGGTTAAGGTTAGGGCTAGTTTTAGGATATGGGTTAAGGTTAGGGCTAGGTTTAGGATATGGGTTAAGGTTAGGGCTAGGTTTAGGATATGGGTTAAGGTTAGGGCCAGGTTTAGGATATGGGTTAAGGTTAGGGCCAGGTTTAGGATATGGGTTAAGGTTAGGGCTAGGTTTAGGATATGGGTTAAGGTTAGGGCTAGGTTTAGGATATGGGTTAAGGTTAGGGCTAGGTTTAGGATATGGGTTAAGGTTAGGGCTAGGTTTAGGATATGGGTTAAGGTTAGGGCCAGGTTTAGGATATGGGTTAAGGTTAGGGCCAGGTTTAGGATATGGGTTAAGGTTAGGGCTAGGTTTAGGATATGGGTTAAGGTTAGGGCTAGGTTTAGGATATGGGTTAAGGTTAGGGCTAGGTTTAGGATATGGGTTAAGGTTAGGGCTAGGTTTAGGATATGGGTTAAGGTTAGGGCCAGGGTTAGGATATGGGTTAAGGTTAGGGCCAGGTTTAGGATATGGGTTAAGGTTAGGGCCAGGTTTAGGATATGGGTTAAGGTTAGGGCTAGGTTTAGGATATGGGTTAAGGTTAGGGCTAGGTTTAGGATATGGGTTAAGGTTAGGGCCAGGGTTAGGATATGGTTAAGGTTAGGGCTAGGTTTAGGATATGGGTTAAGGTTAGGGCTAGGTTTAGGATATGGGTTAAGGTTAGGGCTAGGTTTAGGATATGGGTTAAGGTTAGGGCTAGGTTTAGGATATGGGTTAAGGTTAGGGCCAGGGTTAGGATATGGGTTAAGGTTAGGGCCAGGGTTAGGATATGGGTTAAGGTTAGGGCTAGGTTTAGGATATGGGTTAAGGTTAGGGCCAGGGTTAGTTAGTTAGTTGAGAGAGAGAGAGAGAGAGAGAGAGAGGAGAGAGAGAGAGAGAGAGAGAGAGAGAGAGAGAGAGAGAGAGACTATAAAGGGGATACCGGTAGAGTGTCAATGTGCGGGGTAATTGAGGTAATATGTACAGTACATTTAAGGTAATAGGACAGGGATTGTGACCCCTGGCTAGAGTTCATAGAAGTCTGTGATCATCTGTGCTGTGTGTGTTCATGTCTATATTCACAATGTCTACAGTCTGTCTGTGTCCCTTCCATGACTCACTTCTTTATCTCATGCAGTAAGAATCCAATGACATTACAGAATTGTTACTGCAGGCTGGTGAGTCTGACTACAAACCCACATTGACTGGGGGGTGGGAGTGTGTGACAAGATGTGTGGTCTGTCTCTCTCTCTCTCTCTCTGTCATTCCTCCCATTCCTCATTGATCTGCCACCTCCACCAGGTCTGTTATGAAACATAGGCCCATGGACCTGAGAGAGACTACTATACCATGGACCTGAGAGACACTACTATACCATGGACCTGAGAGACACTACTATACCATGGACCTGAGAGACACTACTATACCATGGACCTGAGAGACACTACTATACCATGGACCTGAGAGACACTATTATACCATGGACCTGAGAGACACTACTATACCATGGACCTGAGAGAGACTACTATACCATGGACCTGAGAGACACTACTATACCATGGACCTGAGAGAGACTACTATACCATGGACCTGAGAGACACTATTATACCATGGACCTGGGAGACACTATTATACCATGGACCTGGGAGACACCACTATACCATGGACCTGGGAGACACCACTATACCATGGACCTGAGAGAGACCGATACTTCCCACACCATCGCAAATGAGAATATCAGACTACACATCCCTGTAGTAAATCCATTACCAGTTGACTAATGAGGCATCAGATAAATTATATAGAAATCCAAGATGGCGTAGTGTAACAGTATAATTTTAAACCGTCCCCTCGCCCATACCCGGGCGCGAACCAGGGACCTTCTGCACACAACGACAACAGTCACCCTCGAAGCATCGTTACCCATCGCTCCACAAAACCCTCGGCCCTTGCAGAGCAAGGGGAATTACTACTTCAAGGTCTCAGAGCAAGTGACGTAACCGATTGAAACGCTATTTAGCGCACACCGCTAACTAAGCTAGCCGTTTCACATCCGTTACAGTAGCAGTCGAACGTGTGTTTTGTCTTGTCCCGTCTTGTCCTGTGTAGATAATAGTTTTCCTAATATTTTTCATATATATTTCGCATATATTTTAATCTCACTTTTAACTACGAACTGAATATACTCTCCTGCAACCCACCTCACCCAATGTGGTACGGATTTGCTAGTTTTACACTTTAGAACCGGAACTCCCATCAGAAGCGAGCCAGCTTACTAGCTAGTAGTCAGTTAGCCACTGCTAGCGGTCTTCACCGTTAACTCGAACACCAGCCAGCCTCAGCTCGGTCAATACCTGCCAGTCTGCACAGCGCGATATCAACCCAGAGCATATCGAACTGCTTTTTCTCTACCACGTCTCCGGATTCCTACCGCAAGCTCTGGACCATTACACCGGATCATCGCAGCTAGCTAGCTGCAACCCAAGTGGCTACTCCTGGCTAACATCTCTGTCCCGATGCAAGCACCAGTTAGCCTTGAGCTAGCCTCGAGCAAGGTCCATCTCCCGGCTAGCCGAAGAGGTCCACCAGCTAATTATTGGGCTACAATACCTCTTTTGCCAATTGGCCCAGACCCTTTATTGCTGATATGGAGCCCCGCCAATCCATCACGACTGGTCTGCCGACGTAATCATCCGAGGTGGTTTCAACAGGCTTTTCCGGTGCGACGTCATCGAAGATCCATCTGCTGGCCACAGCCCACTAGCTTTCTGAATTGCCGTGTTTCCAGCTCACCTAGCGTAGTAGCAACTACCGAACGGTCCCCTGACTAACCTATTGCTGCTCATTGGACCCTATGATCACGTGGCCCGCAGACCCGCCCTAAGTGCCTTAGATAGCTCTTTTGTCGCATCCTCCACACATGAGGAGACATCACTTGGCTTAACTGGTGCCTCCAGCGACGCAACCGCTCTCATCGTCACTCAATGCCTAGGTTTACCTCCACTGTACTCACATTCTACCATACCCTTGTCTGTACATTATGCCCTGAATCTCTGTCCCCAATGCTCTAGACGACCAGTTCTTATAGCCTTTAGCCGTACCCTTATCCTTGTTATAGACCCCCCTCAGCCCCCAGTTGTGCCCTGGACACCATATGTGAATTGATTGCCCCCCATCTATCTTCAGAGTTTGTACTGTTAGGTGACTGAAACTGGGATGTGCTTAACACCCCGGCCATCCTACAGTCTAAACTGTATGCCCTCAATCTCACACAAATTATCAAGGAACCTACCAGGTACAACCCTATATCCGTAACCATGGCCACCCTCACATGGCCACCCTCCTGACCAACTTGCCCTCTAAATACACATCTGCTGTCTTCAACCAGGATCTCAGTGATCACTGCCTCATTGTCAATGTCAGTAATTGGTCGACCACCCCTCATCACTGTCAGACGCTCCCTTAAACACTTCAACGAGCAGGCCTTTCAAATCAACCTGGCTCGGGTATCCTGGAAGGATATTTATTTGCTCTTTAAAAGTGCTTTCCTCACCATCTTACATTTTTTATTTTACCTTTATTTAACTAGTCAAGTCAGTTAAGAACAAATTCTTATTTTCAATGACGGCCTAGGAACAGTAGGTTAACTGCCTGTTCAGGGGCAGAACAACAGATTTGTACCTTGTCAGCTCGGGGATTTGAACTTGCAACCTTCCGGTTACTAGCCCAACGCTCTAACCACTAGGCTACCCTGCCGCCCCAATAAGCAATTCCCCATTCAATTTAAAAATAAATATGAACAGACATAGCCCTTGGTTCACCCCAGACTGCCCTTGACCATCCTAACAACATCCTGTGATGTATATCATTAGAATCGAATAGCCCCCGCTGTAGTGAGGTGCGTACTGGCGGTAGAGAAGTCAGGCGCAGGAGAGCAAAAACTGATTCACAACGGTGTCATTTAATATCCATAAACCACCGTCAACAGAACAATACAATACATGGGTCAAACAAAACCCGGTAAATACCAGCATACCGTGCAGAAGCACTACAAGAATCAAGGAACAGAGGGTTAAATAAACAACATGTAATTGATGGAATGGGAACCAGGTGTGATGAAAGACAAGACAAAACCAATGGAAAATGAAAAGTGGATCAGCGATGGCTTGAAGGTCTGTGAACGCAGAATGCTGCCCGAAAAAGGAGAGGGACCAACTTCGGCGGAAGTTTTGACATCTGTGATATGTAACGTTTCAGGGAAGTCAGGAGCCAATATACACAATCAGTTAGGAAAGCTAAGGCTATCTTTTTTAAACAGAAATTTGCATCCTGTAGCACTAATTACAAAACGTTTTGGGACACTGTAAAGTTCATGGAGAATAAGAGCACCTCCTCCCTACTGCCCACTGCACTGAGGACAGGAAACACTGTCACCACTGATAAATCTACGATAATCGAGAAATTCAATAAGCATTTTTATATGGCTGGCCATGCTTTCCACCTGGCTACCACTACCCCGGTCAACAGCTCTGCAGAAACAACCCCCCCCTGCTTCTCCACCCAAAAAGTATCTCTACTTGCACATCATCAGCTCATCTATCACTCTATGGCCTATTTATTGCCTTACCTCCGTAATCTTACTGCATTTGCACACACTGTACATAGAGATGTTCTATTGTGTTATTGATTGTACGTTTGTTTATTACATGTGTAACTCTGTGTTGTTTCTGTCGCAATGCTTTGCTTTATCTTGGCCAGGTCGCAGTTGTAAATGAGAACTTGTTCTCAACTGGTGAAATAAAAAAATAAACATAGACCCTCAGGTATGTGATAAAACATGTTGCCTTCAGATAGGGATTTTCCTGTGTGATTTTGAGCAAAAGAGGCCCAGCCAAAGTCATTAGTACAACCAAATGTGGTTGGTGATTCTGATGAGTCATTTGTAGTATAATACCCTCTAGACATATTTTAGAGAGTAGAGGAAGTGAGGGGGTGAGGAGGTGAAGTGTGGCAACACTGAGCTGATATGAAATCAGGTAGACAGGTAGAGGTAGACGGGTAGAGGTAGACGGGTAGAGGTAGACGGGTAGGGGCAGACGGGTAGAGGCAGACGGGTAGGGGCAGACGGGTAGGGGCAGACGGGTAGGGGCAGACGGGTAGGGGCAGACGGGTAGGGGCAGACGGGTAGAGGCAGACGGGTAGGGGCAGACGGGTAGAGGCAGACGGGTAGGGGCAGACGGGTAGGGGCAGACGGGTGGAGGCAGACGGGTAGAGGTAGACGGGTAGAGGTAGACGGGTAGAGGTAGACGGGTAGAGGCAGACGGGTAGGGGCAGACGGGTAGGGGCAGACGGGTAGGGGCAGACGGGTAGGGGCAGACGGGTAGGGGCAGACGGGTAGAGGCAGACGGGTAGAGGCAGACGGGTAGGGGCAGACGGGTAGGGGCAGACGGGTGGAGGCAGACGGGTAGAGGCGGACGTGTAGGGGCAGACGGGTAGGGGCAGACGGGTGGAGGCGGACGGGTAGAGGCGGGTAGGGGCAGACGGGTAGAGGCGGACGGGTAGGGGCAGACGGGTAGAGGCAGACAGGTAGAGGCGGGTAGGGTTGACGGGTAGAGGCAGACAGGTAGAGGCGGGTAGGAGCAGACGGGTAGAGGCGGACGGGTAGGGGCAGACGGGTAGAGGCAGACAGGTAGAGGCGGGTAGGGGCAGACGGGTAGAGGCAGACGGGTAGGGGCAGACGGGTGGAGGTAGACGGGTAGGGGCAGACGGGTAGGGGCAGACGGGTAGGGGCAGACGGGTAGAGGCAGACGGGTAGAGGCAGACGGGTAGGGGCAGACGGGTAGGGGCAGACGGGTGGAGGCAGACGGGTAGAGGCGGACGTGTAGGGGCAGACGGGTAGGGGCAGACGGGTGGAGGCGGACGGGTAGAGGCGGGTAGGGGCAGACGGGTAGAGGCGGACGGGTAGGGGCAGACGGGTAGAGGCAGACAGGTAGAGGCGGGTAGGGTTGACGGGTAGAGGCAGACAGGTAGAGGCGGGTAGGGGCAGACGGGTAGAGGCGGACGGGTAGGGGCAGACGGGTAGAGGCAGACAGGTAGAGGCGGGTAGGGGCAGACGGGTAGAGGCAGACGGGTAGGGGCAGACGGGTGGAGGCGGACGGATAGAGGCGGGTAGGGGCAGACGGGTAGGGGCAGACGGGTGGAGGCGGACGGGTAGAGGCGGGTAGGGGCAGACGGGTAGGGGCAGACGGGTGGAGGCGGACGGGTAGAGGCGGGTAGGGGCAGACGGGTAGAGGCGGACGGGTAGGGGCAGACGGGTAGAGGCAGACAGGTAGAGGCGGGTAGGGGCAGACGGGTAGAGGCAGACAGGTAGAGGCGGGTAGGGGCAGACGGGTAGAGGCAGACAGGTAGAGGCGGGTAGGGGCAGACGGGTAGAGGCGGACGGGTAGGGGCAGACGGGTAGAGGCAGACAGGTAGAGGCGGGTAGGGGCAGACGGGTAGAGGCAGACAGGTAGAGGCGGGTAGGGGCAGACGGGTAGAGGCGGACGGGTAGAGGCAGACGGGAGGCACCTGAAGGGAACACATGTTACATTTTACAATCAATCATTTACCTTTACTTACAAATACAGTATATCAATAAGGACTTTAAATTCTTTACGAATGTGACTTTTTTCCAGTCAATATCAACTGAAAATAATAATATAAGAAAAAGGTCATGTTGGTGTCTTTGCTCCTCAATCCTCTGTGGAGGATTCTGAAATGTGGGTTTGTTGTTATGCATCTCGGTTGCTAAGTGATGAAAAGATAACCGGAGGGCAACAGTCAGGTGTTTCTCAATCCCTCCCTCCGTCACTCAGAAGCTGTCACCTAGGTCCACTCATACAGTACAGGCATATCCCAACATGCCCCTTTGGTCTCGCCCCTTCCCCAGGAAACAAACCAAATATGGGCATATCAGGGGAGAACAGGTGAAGGGCCAGACAGGTAAGGTAGATTCCTCTCTAACTGCTACTCTCAACTACCATGTGGTTGAGACTGAGGAACTAGAACAGGATCTCTCCAGTTAGATCCTGTATCCAGAGGCAGGTAGCAAAACATGAACACAGCAGCAAGACATAATCACATTGTAATAAAACAGACGACGTGAAAACAGAACAGACATTCACTTTCTTGCCATGGCTGATTCCTACATGACTCCAGACACTGTAGAGGAAAAAGTTTCTGCTAAAGTAATGTCTCCTTGATTTACTACTACTACGTAATAACGTCTGGTATGGACCAGTGTTACCTAATGCCCTGGTTTACTCCCTGTGGTAGAAAAATAACCCAAAGACACACAGACTGACGGACTGACAAGCACACAGACACGTTCTTCCTGTTTTTCTCAGAGTCTGGTACTTGGTAGTCAACCCTGGTGTATAGGAGGTCACGTCTACAGACTGGTCTACATGACCACCTGTCTGTCTCCTGTCTGTCAGTATCCTCTCATCCACATTACAAATCAAATCAAATTGTATTTGTCACATGCGCGGAATGCAACAGGGGGGTGCTTACACTTACAGTGAAATGCTTACTGCAAGCCCTTTAACCAACAATGCAGTTTTAAGAAAATACAAGAAGAAAAAGTAAGAGAAAAGAATATCAAATGATTAAAGAAAAGCTGTAAATAACAATAGCGGGGCTATATACAGGGGGTACCGGTACAGAGTCAATGTGAGGAGGCTATATACAGGGGGTACCGGTACAGAGTCAATGTGAGGAGGCTATATACAGGGGGTACCGGTACAGAGTCAATGTGAGGAGGCTATATACAGGGGGTACCGGTACAGAGTCAATGTGGAGGCTATATACAGGGGTACCGGTACAGAGTCAATGTGGAGGCTATATACAGGGGTACCGTCTTGAAACCTGACTGATTTGGATACAGAGTCAATGTGAGGAGGCTATATACAGGGGTACCGGTACAGAGTCAATGTGAGGAGGCTATATACAGGGGTACCGGTACAGAGTCAATGTGAGGAGGCTATATACAGGGGGTACCGGTACAGAGTCAATGTGAGGAGGCTATATACAGGGGTACCGGTACAGAGTCAATGTGAGGAGGCTATATACAGGGGGTACCGGTACAGAGTCAATGTGGAGGCTATATACAGGGGGTACCGGTACAGAGTCAATGTGAGGAGGCTATATACAGGGGGTACCGGTACAGAGTCAATGTGAGGAGGCTATATACAGGGGTACCGGTACAGAGTCAATGTGAGGAGGCTATATACAGGGGGTACTGGTACAGAGTCAATGTGAGGAGGCTATATACAGGGGGTACCGGTACAGAGTCAATGTGGAGGCTATATACAGGGGGTACCGGTACAGAGTCAATGTGAGGAGGCTATATACAGGGGGTACCGGTACAGAGTCAATGTGGAGGCTATATACAGGGGGTACCGGTACAGAGTCAATGTGAGGAGGCTATATACAGGGGGTACCAGTACAGAGTCAATGTGAGGAGGCTATATACAGGGGGTACCGGTACAGAGTCAATGTGGAGGCTATATACAGGGGGTAACGGTACAGAGTCAATGTGAGGAGGCTATATACAGGGGGTACCGGTACAGAGTCAATGTGGAGGCTATATACAGGGGGTACCGGTACAGAGTCAATGTGAGGAGGCTATATACTGGGTGTACCGGTACAGAGTCAATGTGAGGAGGCTATATACAGGGGGTACCGGTACAGAGTCAATGTGGAGGCTATATACAGGGGGTACCGGTACAGAGTCAATGTGAGGAGGCTATATACAGGGGGTACCGGTACAGAGTCAATGTGAGGAGGCTATATACAGGGGGTAACGGTACAGAGTCAATGTGAGGAGGCTATATACAGGGGGTACCGGTACAGAGTCAATGTGAGAAGGCTATATACAGGGGGTACCGGTACAGAGTCAATGTGAGGAGGCTATATACAGGGGGTACCGGTACAGAGTCAATGTGGAGGCTATATACAGGGGGTACCGGTACAGAGTCAATGTGAGGAGGCTATATACAGGGGGTACCGGTACAGAGTCAATGTGAGGAGGCTATATACAGGGGGTACCGGTACAGAGTCAATGTGAGGAGGCTATATACAGGGGGTACCGGTACAGAGTCAATGTGAGGAGGCTATATACAGGGGGTACCGGTACAGAGTCAATGTGGAGGCTATATACAGGGGGTACCGGTACAGAGTCAATGTGAGGAGGCTATATACAGGGGGTACCGGTACAGAGTCAATCTGAGGAGGCTATATACAGGGGGTACCGGTACAGAGTCAATGTGGAGGCTATATACAGGGGTTCCGGTACAGAGTCAATGTGAGGAGGCTATATACAGGGGGTACCGGTACAGAGTCAATATGGAGGCTATATACAGGGGGTACCGGTACAGAGTCAATGTGAGGAGGCTATATACAGGGGGTACCGGTACAGAGTCAATGTGAGGAGGCTATATACAGGGGGTACCGGTACAGAGTCAATGTGGAGGCTATATACAGGGGGTACCGGTACAGAGTCAATGTGAGGAGGCTATATACTGGGTGTACCGGTACAGAGGCACTATGGTGGTCTGCTTAAAACATGTAGGTATTACAGACTGTGTCAGGGAGATGTTGAAAATGTCAGTGAAGAGACTTGCCAGCTGGTCAGCGCAGGCTCTGAGTACACGTCCTGGTAATCCGTCTGGCCCTGTGGCCTTGTGAATGCTAACCTGTTTAAAGATCTTACTCACATCGGCCGCGGAGTACGTGATCACACAGTCGTCCGGAACAGCTGATGCTCTCATGCATGTTTCAGTGTTACCTGTCTCGAAGCGAGCATAGATGTTATTTAGCTCGTCTGGCAGGCTCGTGTCACTGGGCAGCTCTCGGCTGTGCTTCCCTTCATAGTCTGTAAAGGTTTGCAGGCCCTGCCACATCCGACGAGCATTGGAGCAGGTGTAGTGTGATTCGATCTTTGTCCTGTATTGATGCTTTGCCCGTTTGATGGTTCATCAGAGGGCATAGCGGGATTTCTTATAAGCTTCCAGGTTAGAGTCCAACACCTTGAAAGCGACAGCTCTACCCCTTAGCTCAGTGTGAATGTTGTCTGTTATCCATTGCTTCTGGTTGGGGTATGTATGTACAGTTACTGTGAGGACAACGTCTTAGATGCACTTATTGATAAAGCCAGTGACTGAAGTGGTGTACTCTTCAATGCCATCGAAAGAATCCCGGAACATATTCCAGTCTGTGATAGCAAAACAGTCCTGTAGTTTAGCATCTGTTTCATCTGATCACTTTTTTATACACTGGTGCTTCTTGCTTTAATTTTTGCTTGTAAACAGGAATCAGGAGGATATAATTATGGTCAGATTTGCCAAATGGAGGGCGAGGGAGAGCTTTGTACACGTCTCTGTGTGTGGAGTAGAGGTGGTCTAGAATTTATTTCCCTCTGCTTGCACATTGGGGCGGCAGGGTAGCCTAGAGGTTAGAGCTCTGGACTCATAACCGGAAGGTTGCAAGTTCAAATCCCCGAGCTGACAAGGTACAAATCTGTCGTTCTGCCCCTGAACTGTCAGCTAACCTACTGTTTCTAGGCCATCATTGAAAATAAGAATTTGTTTTTAACTGACTTGCCTAGTTAAATAAAGATTTTAAAAAATATATATATTTTCCAGCGATTCAACGTTACCTCACAGGACGGAAGGCATGGGCAGATTAACCTTCACCAGCGAATAGCGGGGATCTGGGCCTGGTGGGTGTATTTTATCCCTCCCTTCCGACTCATTGAAGAGGAGCTCCAGTTTGAGGTGAGAAATCGCAGTTCTGATGTCCAGAAACTCTTTTTGTTCATAAGAGAATGTAGCATTATGTACAAAAAAAGCAACGAACAACACAAAAAATATATTAAAAAATAGAGTGGTTGGTTAAGAGCCGATAAGACCCCTCCGGCACCATCACCATGTGTAAACCTTCTCCTCCGGCACCATCACCGTGTGTAAACCTTCTCCTCCGGCACCATCACCGTGTGTAAACCTTCTCCTCCGGCACCATCACCATGTGTAAACCTTCTCCTCCGGCACCATCACCGTGTGTAAACCTTCTCCTCCGGCACCATCACCATGTGTAAACCTTCTCCTCCGGGCACCATCACCATGTGTAAACCTTCTCCTCCGGCACCATCACCATGTGTAAACCTTCTCCTCCGGCACCATCACCATGTGTAAACCTTCTCCTCCGGCACCATCACCATGTGTAAACCTTCTCCTCCGGCACCATCACCATGTGTAAACCTTCTCCTCCGGCACCATCACCATGTGTAAACCTTCTCCTCCGGCACCATCACCATGTGTAAACCTTCTCCTCCGGCACCATCACCATGTGTAAACCTTCTCCTCCGGCACCATCACCATGTGTAAACCTTCTCCTCCGGCACCATCACCGTGTGTAAACCTTCTTCTCCGGCACCATCACCATGTGTAAACCTTCTCCTCCGGCACCATCACCATGTGTAAACCTTCTCCTCCGGCACCATCACCGTGTGTAAACCTTCTACTCTGGCACCATCACCTTGTGTAAACCTTCTCCTCCGGCACCATCACCATGTGTAAACCTTCTCCTCCGGCACCATCACCATGTGTAAACCTTCTACTCCGGCACCATCACCGTGTGTAAACCTTCTCCTCCGGCACCATCACCATGTGTAAACCTTCTCCTCCGGCACCATCACCATGTGTAAACCTTCTCCTCCGGCACCATCACCATGTGTAAACCTTCTCCTCTAGCACCATCACAGTGTGTGAACCTTCTCCTCCGGCACCATCACCGTGTGTAAACCTTCTCCTCCGGCACCATCACCGTGTGTAAACCTTCTCCTCCGGCACCATCACTGTTTGTAAACCTTCTCCTCCGGCACCATCACTGTGTGTAAACCTTCTCCTCCGGCACCATCACTGTGTGTAAACCTTCTCCTCCGGCACCATCACCGTGTGTAAACCTTCTCCTCCGGCACCATCACCGTGTGTAAACCTTCCCCTCCGGCACCATCACCATGTGTAAACATGACCATCAACGTACAGAACATGACCACCCATCCCTGTCTGTCTCCTGTCTGTCAGTATCCTCTCATCCACATTACAGAACATGACCACCCATCCTCTGTCTGCCTCCTGTCTGTCAGTATCCTTCATCCACATTACAGAACATGACACCATCACCTGCCTCCTGTCTGTCAGTATCCTCTCATCCACATTACAGAACATGACCACCCATCCCTGTCTGTCTCCTCCTGCACCATCCTCTCATCCAATTACAGAACATGACCACCCATCCCTGTCTGCCTCCTGTCTGTCAGTATCCTCTCATCCACATTACAGAACATGACCACCATCCCTGTCTGTCTCCTGTCTGTCAGTATCCTCTCATCCACATTACAGAACATGACCACCCATCCCTGTCTGTCTCCTGTCTGTCAGTATCCACTCATCCACATTACAGAACATGACCACCCATCCCTGTCTGTCTCCTGTCTGTCAGTATCCTCTCATCCACATTACAGAACATGACCACCCATCCCTGTCTGTCTCCTGTCTGTCAGTATCCTCTCATCCACATTACAGAACATGACCACCCATCCCTGTCTGTCTCCTGTTTGTCAGTATCCTCTCATCCACATTACAGAACATGACCACCCATCCCTGTCTGTCTCCTGTCTGTCAGTATCCTCTCATCCACATTACAACAATCACACACACTGGAAAATACAGTCCAGCATATTGCTCACATTTTACTCCAAATAACTTCATTGTTTTTTCCTCTATGGTTTTATCGTGCGCTACCAGATGGGCCAGCCCATTCCACCCACACAGGGGGGATCCCCTCTCTGCTGTTTTCCTGCTGTCATTGAGACAATACAGGGTGGGCTTTTCCATCAGCCCGTCACCCACGTTGGCCCACATCAGACACAGGGTCAGGATGTCAATCCCACTCACCCCTAGGTGAACCGGCGCAACTGGAAGGTGTGTGTGTGTGTGTGTGTGTGTGTGTGTGTGTGTGTGTGTGTGTGTGTGTGTGTGTGTGTGTTGTGTGTGTGTGTGTGTGTGTGTGTGTGTGTGTGTGTGTGTATGTGTGTGCGTGTGTGTGTGTGTGTGAATATGTATGTGTGTGTGTGTGTGTGTGTGTGTGTGTGTGTGTGTGTGTGTGTGTGTGTGTGTGTGTGTGTGTGTGTGTGTGTGTGTGTGTGTGTGTGTGAATATGTATGTGTGTGTGTGTGTGTTAAATGTCTTGATAAAGAGCTCAATGTGTTTTTCATGTCTATGATGTAGATGTTGTTCTATGTCAGAGAGAGACTCCCTTGTAAAAACAGGGCTAGCTTTTTCCCACAGCGAAGTCACCTTCTAAAAGAATCGGACAATATCACAGCATTAGGCAATAACATAATCTGTATTAAAATCACCTCTGTCTGTCCTGATGTCCCTGGGGTACCTCCAGAGACACAGGCTGACAGGGCATATGTATGTGTCCCCGTGAGACGGCTGACAGGGCATATCTCTGTCTGTCCTGATGTCCCTGTCCAGAGACACAGGCTGACAGGGCATATGTCTGTCCTGATGTCCCCCGTGAGACACAGGCTGACAGGGCATATCTCTGTCTGTCCTGATGTCCCTGGGGTACCTCCAGAGACACAGGCTGACAGGGCATATCTCTGTCTGTCCTGATGTCCCTGGGGTGAGACACAGGCTGACAGGGCATATCTCTGTCTGTCCTGATGTCCCTGGGGTACCTCCAGAGACACAGGCTGACAGGGCATATCTCTGTCTGTCCTGATGTCCCCGGGGTACCTCCAGTGACAGGGCATATCTCTGTCTGTCCTGATGTCCCCGGGTACCTCCAGAGTGACAGGGCATATCTCTGTCTGTTCTGATGTCCCTGTGAGACACAGGCTGACAGGGCATATCTCTGTCTGTCCTGATGTCCCCGGGGTACCTCCAGAGACACAGGCTGACAGGGCATATCTCTGTATGTCCAGAGACACAGGCTGACAGGGCATATCTCTGTCTGTCCTGATGTCCCCGTTGACAGGGCATGTCTTGATAAGAGAGGCTCAGGGCATGTGTTTTGATGTCCCTGTCTCCAGAGACACAGGCTGACAGGGCATATCTCTGTCTGTCCTGATGTCCCTGGGGTACCTCCAGAGACACAGGCTGACAGGGCATATCTCTGTCTGTCCTGATGTCCCTGGGGTACCTCCAGAGACACAGGCTGACAGGGCATATCTCTGTCTGTCCTGATGTCCCCGGGGTACCTCCAGAGACACAGGCTGAAGGGCACTCTGTCTGTCCTGAAAGAGACACAGGCTGACAATATCACAGTCCCTGGGGTATTCCAGGCAAGGCTGACAGGGCATAATCTGTCTGTCCTGATGTCCCCGGGGTAAAACACAGGCTGACAGGGCATATCTCTGTCTGTCCTGATGTCCCTGGGGTACCTCCAGAGACACAGGCTGACAGGGCATATCTCTGTCTGTCCTGATGTCCCTGGGGTACCTCCAGAGACAGGGCATATCTCTGTCTGTCCTGATGTCCCTGGGGTACCTCCAGAGACACAGGCTGACAGGGCATATCTCTGTCTGTCCTGATGTCCCTGGGGTACCTCCAGAGACACAGGCTGACAGGGCATATCTCTGTCTGTCCTGATGTCCCTGGGGTACCTCCAGAGACACAGGCTGACAGGGCATATCTCTGTCTGTCCTGATGTCCCTGACCTCCAGAGACACGGCTGACAGGGCATATCTCTGTCTGTCCTGATGTCCCTGGGGTACCTCCAGAGACACAGGCTGACAGGGCATATCTCTGTCTGTCCTGATGTCCCTGGGGTACCTCCAGAGACACAGGCTGACAGGGCATATCTCTGTCTGTCCTGATGTCCCTGGGGTACCTCCAGAGACACAGGCTGACAGGGCATATCTCTGTCTGTCCTGATGTCCCTGGGGTACCTCCAGAGACACAGGCTGACAGGGCATATCTCTGTCTGTCCTGATGTCCCCGGGGTACCTCCAGAGACACAGGCTGACAGGGCATATCTCTGTCTGTCCTGATGTCCCTGGGGTACCTCCAGAGACACAGGCTGACAGGGCATATCTCTGTCTGTCCTGATGTCCCCGGGGTACCTCCAGAGACACAGGCTGACAGGGCATATCTCTGTCTGTCCTGATGTCCCCGGGGTACCTCCAGAGACACAGGCTGACAGGGCATATCTCTGTCTGTCCTGATGTCCCTGGGGTACCTCCAGAGACACAGGCTGACAGGGCATATCTCTGTCTGTCCTGATGTCCCTGGGGTACCTCCAGAGACACAGGCTGACAGGGCATATCTCTGTCTGTCCTGATGTCCCTGGGGTACCTCCAGAGACACAGGCTGACAGGGCATATCTCTGTCTGTCCTGATGTCCCTGGGGTACCTCCAGAGACACGGGCTGACAGGGCATATCTCTGTCTGTCCTAATGTCCCCGGGGTACCTCCAGAGACACAGGCTGACGGCATATCTCTGTCTGTCCTGATGTCCCTGGGGACAGGGTGTGTCTCTGTCTGTGTTGACTGACTGAGGGAGCTCCTGTCTGGGTCTGATGTTGAGCAATGTCCTGGATGTTCAACACTACCACCACAGTCAGCCAGTCAGTGTGTTAGTGAGGTGTGTCTAGTGGTTTATTACGCATGTGTGTGTATTCAAGGCGCGTGTGTGTGTTTGTGTATTCAAGGCGTGTGTGTGTGTGTCTTGCAGCATTTCTAATCCTACCCACTTCCGAACATACTACGGTAAACTTTCACCCAGTCTGTCTAACAGAGTCTTAGAACTGTGCATCGTTTTCTTTCTCAAAATAGCCTACAGATTCCTACAATACATAATATTCCTACAGACACCTACAATACATAATATTCCTACAGACACCTACAATACATAATATTCCTACAGACACCAACAATACATAATATTCCTACAGACACCAACAATACATAATATTCCTACAGACACCTACAATACATAATATTCCTACAGACACCTACAATGCTATGTGTGTCTGGGTCCCTATATCTCCCATGCGAGAGGGAATGACCTTTAACTATCCACTCCAACCAGTCGCCATGACTACAAGAAAAGTATTTGATCGTGACACAACCCCATCCAGGGAACCAAAGTAAAATCATCATCTTTTAATCACCGGAAGATCTGAGTCTGACACATTCCATTTACATCCTAGTCAGACCAGACCAACAAACATCTGGAGAAGGTCTTTCACGAGACCAGACCAACACACATCTGGAGAAGGTCTTTCACGAGACCAGACCAACACACATCTGGAGAAGGTCTTCCACCAGACCAGACCAACACACATCTGGAGAAGGTCTTTCACGAGACCAGACCAACACACATCTGGAGAAGGTCTTTCACGAGACCAGACCAACACACATCTGGAGAAGGTCTTTCACCAGACCAGACCAACACACATCTGGAGAAGGTCTTTCACCAGACCAGACCAACACACATCTGGAGAAGGTCTTTCACGAGACCAGACCAACACCCATCTGGAGAAGGTCTTCCACCAGACCAGACCAACAAACATCTGGAGAAGGTCTTTCACCAGACCAGACCAACACACATCTGGAGAAGGTCTTCCACCAGACCAGACCAACACCCATCTGGAGAAGGTCTTCCACCAGACCAGACCAACAAACATCTGGAGAAGGTCTTTCACCAGACCAGACCAACACACATCTGGAGAAGGTCTTTCACGAGACCAGACCAACACACATCTGGAGAAGGTCTTTCACCAGACCAGACCAACACACATCTGGAGAAGGTCTTTCACCAGACCAGACCAACACACATCTGGAGAAGGTCTTTCACGAGACCAGACCAACACCCATCTGGAGAAGGTCTTCCACCAGACCAGACCAACAAACATCTGGAGAAGGTCTTTCACCAGACCAGACCAACACACATCTGGAGAAGGTCTTTCACCAGACCAGACCAACACCCATCTGGAGAAGGTCTTTCACGAGACCAGACCAACACCCATCTGGAGAAGGTCTTTCACGAGACCAGACCAACACCCATCTGGAGAAGGTCTTTCACGAGACCAGACCAACACACATCTGGAGAAGGTCTTCCACCAGACCAGACCAACACACATCTGGAGAAGGTCTTTCACCAGAACAGACCAACAAACATCTGGAGAAGGTCTTTCACCAGACCAGACCAACACCCATCTGGAGAAGGTCTTCCACCAGACCAGACCAACACACATCTGGAGAAGGTCTTCCACCAGACCAGACCAACACCCATCTGGAGAAGGTCTTTCACCAGACCAGACCAACACCCATCTGGAGAAGGTCTTTCACGAGACCAGACCAACACACATCTGGAGAAGGTCTTTCACGAGACCAGACCAACACACATCTGGAGAAGGTCTTCCACCAGACCAGACCAACAAACATCTGGAGAAGGTCTTTCACCAGACCAGACCAACACACATCTGGAGAAGGTCTTCCACCAGACCAGACCAACACACATCTGGAGAAGGTCTTTCACCAGACCAGACCAACACACATCTGGAGAAGGTCTTTCACGAGACCAGACCAACACACATCTGGAGAAGGTCTTTCACCAGACCAGACCAACACACATCTGGAGAAGGTCTTTCACCAGACCAGACCAACACACATCTGGAGAAGGTCTTTCACGAGACCAGACCAACACCCATCTGGAGAAGGTCTTCCACCAGACCAGACCAACAAACATCTGGAGAAGGTCTTTCACCAGACCAGACCAACACACATCTGGAGAAGGTCTTTCATCAGACCAGCCACTCTGGAGAAGAGCATCTGCTCAATGACTAATATGTAATACAAATGCAACTGTTGGCTATAATATGTCTGTAATAGCAGTTTTACTATGTGTCATTACTACGCTGAGTCAACTGAAGAAGAAAAAAATAATCAAAACATGATAACTGAGAACATATTTACTGCACGAGTAGGACTGTGTTTTGTCACAAAAGGCTGACACCAAGGCAAATCTCAATAGCATTTATTTTACTTCTGTCATCCTCTCTCTTCGCCTCCTTGTCAAAACCCATTGGGTGAGAAAGTCAGTCCCCTCTGACCTTGTCCTGCAATGGGTTTTGAGAAGGAGGTGAGGAGAGAGGACACAAAGAGTTAAGAAAATGCTATTTTTACTGAACAAAATTGTAAACGCAACATGCAACAATTTCAAAGATTTACTGTTCATATAAGAAAATCAGTCAATAGAAATAAATGAATTAGGCCCTAATCTATGGATTTCACATGACTGGGCAGGGGTGCAGCCACTGGGTAGCCAGAAGGAGTTTTCCCCACAATCGAGCTTTATTAAATTCTCTAAAATTAAGTTGGAGGCAGTTTATGGTACAGAAATTAACATGAAATGATCTGGGAACAGCTCTGGTGGACATTCCTGCAGTCAGCATGCCGATGACATGCACTCATTAAACTTGAGACATTGTGTGATGTTACAAAACTGCACATTTGAAAGTGGCCTTTTATTGTCCACAAAGTGCACCTGTGTAATGATCATGCTATTGAATCAGCTTCTTGATATGCCACACCTGTCCCATTGATAGATTACACCTGGCAAAGGAGAAGTGCTCCCTAACAGGGATGTAAACATATGAGAGAAATGTGTTTTTAGTGCATATGGAACATTTCTGGGATTTTTTATTTAATCTTATGAAACATAGGAGCAACACTTTACATGTTGCGTTTATATTTTTGTTCACTGTAGATTCTCCCCAAGATAGACTACTTCAGAAGCTATCCTGTGCTGCAGTTTATGTTGCCCCCAAGTGGGCCAAATTGGGAAGCACAAAATAAGTCCTGATCAGCATAATAATATTGTGTTTGTTCTGGGAGAATCTAGAGGGCAGGTACATAAAGCTGATGATTTAGTCGGATCACAGAAGATCCACCTCAATGCGTGATTGAAATTTAAAGGCAATGTTCCCGCTTTCGCAGAATTGCATTTATGTAGCGCTATAACGCATATCTGCTATGATCCAAATTTAATCTAGTCCTTAGAAATATTAGTATTAAGATCTGAGCAAAATGTTGTCCTTAACACTGTTAAGGCAACTGCAAAGTCATGATGAATAATGTGTGTAATATTATTGGGTTGACAGAATAAAGATTAAAGTACAGTTGACATGGCGTTGGTATTGAGGGAAAAGGGTAACACAGGAGCCTGGTATTCAGGGAAAAGGGTAACACAGGAGCCTGCTATTCAGGGAAAAGGGTAACACAGGAGCCTGGTATTCAGGGAAAAGGGTAACACAGGAGCCTGGTATTCAGGGAAAAGGGTAACACAGGAGCCTGGTATTCAGGGAAAAGGGTAACACAGGAGCCTGGTATTCAGGGAAAAGGGTAACACAGGAGCCTGGTATTCAGGGAAAAGGGTAACACAGGAGCCTGGTATTCAGGGAAAAGGGTAACACAGGAGCCTGGTATTCAGGGAAAAGGGTAACACAGGAGCCTGGTATTCAGGGAAAAGGGTAACACAGGAGCCTGCTATTCAGGGAAAAGGGTAACACAGGAGCCTGCTATTCAGGGAAAAGGGTAACACAGGAGCCTGGTATTCAGGGAAAAGGGTAACACAGGAGCCTGGTATTCAGGGCTGATGCAACATTCCCAGAGGAGAATGAAAACAGCTACAGTATGATGTCATCTCTGTACAGTAGTATTCTGTCATCCTCTTAATAACTTCTTCCGTGGCTGCATTCCCTCTCCTCACCACTAGATGGCAGTCTGAGCACAGACAGATGGACCGCAGGTCATGTTTGACCTCATCCTGAGAGGTGTGTGTGTGTGTGTGTGTGTGTGTGTGTGTGTGTGTGTGTGTGTGTGTGTGTGTGTGTGTGTGTGTGTGTGTGTGTGTGTGTGTGTGTGTGTGTTCATGAGTACCAATTTATTTAGATTTTTTTTACTTTTTACCCCTTTTCTCCCCAGTTGGTAGTTACAGTCTTGTCCCATCGCTGCAACTCCCCTACGGACTCGGGAGAGGTGAAGGTCAAGAGTGTCCTCCAAAACACGACCCCACCAAGCCTCACTGCTTCTTGACACACTGCTCACTTAACCCGAAAGCCCACCACACCAATGTACATGCGCCCGGCCCGCCAAAAGGAGGCACTAGAGCACGATGAGACAAGGACATACCTGCCGGCCAACCCTCCCCTAACCCGGACAATTGTGCGCTGCCTCATGGGTCTCTCGATAGCGGCCGGTTGCAACACAGCCTGGGATCGAACCCGGATCTGTAGTGATGCAGTGTCTTAGACTGCGGCGCCACTCAGGAGGCATAGTTTATGAGTACCTTTGAGTAGGTGGAGTATTAAAAAAAGTCCCTCCCGAAGCTTATTGGTGCAGTAGGGCCAGGAGTTCCTCTTGATCAAGTCACATGACCATTAGGGATTAGAGTTTGGGCACGTTCCTCTGTCCAGGCTTTGCTGATTCAGGCCAGATCTTACAAAGCCAGGATAGGTATTTTACATCATTATCTTCTAGCAATCTTGAGGTCAACAGCTGTCATGATGTAGCACGCCACCATTGGTTAATGCATGCAGCGTCTTAGCAGGGGAAGGCGACACTTCTTTTGGTCAGGCCACATGGTCTGGAAAAACTCCATCTTTCAGGTGTTGGATTGAAGTATCAGTATCTATTCAGAAGTATCTAGACAGAACAGACCAGTGCATTCTACAGTAGTTTTATTACATTCAATATCTTACACATTTTTATTAGTGTCATTGCAGCTTCTTTGTGAACAAAACCTATTCATTCATTAATAAACAGAGAAAAACATCACATCCATGAGATCTTCCCAAATAGCAGTTTCAAGTCTTTAGGAGATATTGGTTTTAATACAAGGTGAATTTATTTAAATATTAGACGTATGCATTGAAACATGTATCTAAACGTAATGTAAATGCAAACAGTAAGTGTTTGTTTAGATTGAATGAATAATCTATGAGAATGGATAAGGCACACCTGATGGCTTTTAGGTAACCAGTAGAACATTTAGATTGAATGAATAATCTATGAGAATGGATAAGGCACACCTGATGGCTTTTAGGTAACCAGTAGAACATTTAGATTGAATGAATAATCTATGAGAATGGATAAGGCACACCTGATGGCTTTTAGGTAACCAGTAGAACATTTAGATTGAATGAATAATCTATGAGAATGGATAAGGCACACCTGATGGCTTTTAGGTAACCAGTAGAACATGTAGATTGAATGAATAATCTATGAGAATGGATAAGGCACACCTGATGGCTTTTAGGTAACCAGTAGAACATTTAGATTGAATGAATAATCTATGAGAATGGATAAGGCACACCTGATGGCTTTTAGGTAACCAGTAGAACATTTAGATTGAATGAATAATCTATGAGAATGGATAAGGCACACCTGATGGCTTTTAGGTAACCAGTAGAACATGTAGATTGAATGAATAATCTATGAGAATGGATAAGGCACACCTGATGGCTTTAAGGTAACCAGTAGAACATTTAGATTGAATGAATAATCTATGAGAATGGATAAGGCACACCTGATGGCTTTTAGGTAACCAGTAAAACATTTAGATTTTTTGGTTTTTGTCAAAGAAAAATATCATTAGAAATACCAGAAATATCCTCACGGACCTTCAAATCCTCACGGACCTTCTCTTACCAAATCAATGCATAAAAAGCTAACATAATCAGGCAACCAGGCAAATAAAAGCAGCAAAGAACATAAACAACAAAACATTTAAAAAACAACAAACAACCACAACTAAATAATCATTCACTCCAGTCCAGTTGCCAGGGAAACAAAGCTAACATCAAGGCCTGAGGCTTACATTAGAGCACCTCATATACACCCTGGCATGGCTGTATTCTGAGATTCTACAGGCACCAGGAAGACGACTATTTCAAGCCCTCTTACCACCCGCGTTGGGCAGACTGGAGGCTTGTTTGTGGTAGCAGTCCGGGGGGCTAGTGTTCATGCCTGTAGGGACGTAGTACATGCTATCCAGGTAGCTCTGGTCCAGAGGTGCATGACTCTGGGGCTCCGGCTTGGACCCCTGGCTCCCGGGGCTCCCGTAGCCGACCTGAGCCCCATTCAGGTGCATCGTCCCTGGGACTGGAGCCTCTGGGTGGCGGGGTGGCTGGGACTGGGACTGGGGATGAGGTGCAGGAGGAGGGGGGCCATAGGGGAGGTACTGGGGGGCTGGGGCATATATACTGGGGTTGTGGATGGAGGAGTAGGGGGCCGCTGAGGCAGTGGAGTAGGGGGCGGCCAAGGGAGGGTAAAGGCCTGAGTGAGACATGGTACTCTGAGGGATGAGCACCTCCACATACTGGCCCGTCTCTGGATCAAACAGCATCTTCCTCAGTGGCTGCACAGGCACCTCAATGTAGAAATACTTTCCCGTGTCAGGATCCATGAGGACCCTGCGAGGGGTTTGCCCGTACCCCAGACCACCTGTACTGTCTGGGTAGTCAGACCCAGACAGACTCCCATAATCAGATCCATAGGATGGCCCTAGGCTCTGTGAGCTGCACAAGTACTGAGGGTCCATAGGGGGCAGGTTGGGAGAGTGGCTGTGGTCACTGTAGGGGCCCCCGGAGACAGATGGCTGGCCCTGGGGGGAGCGGTGGAGAGTGGGGGCCCGACGGGGTTCCATGTGTTGGGGGTGCTGGAGAGGGCGGTCAGCCAGGCAGGACTGGAGTATGGAGGGGTGGGGTTGGTGGAGGGACTGGTACATGCCTGGAGGGGGCTGGGTGGGGCTGGGGAGGGTGGATGATTTGGGAGAGCTGGGCTGGTAGCCGATTGATCTCAGAGAATGGGGATCCGCTCTGCACTGGTGTAGGCGGAGAGGGGGTTGACCAGGGGAGTGGGAGGGGGAGGAGAAGGGAGGGGTGTGGGGGGAGTGGTGGTGGTGAGGGGGTGTAAGGCCGTGGGAGGGGCAGCCAGAGGTGCAGGAGCAGGGAGGGGGACAGGAGGAGGCAGAGGAGAAGGGAGAGGAGGGGTGGTAGCGGTTCAGCTTCCTCTGGGGCAGGTCAGGTAGGTGGAGGGGGCTGAACCTCTCTCTCTCGTCATAACTAGGGGGTCATCTGATGCATAGAAACGCAGGTCATCTGCCCTCTGCGAGTGGTCGCTGGACAAGGATCTGTGTATGGGCTGCTGTGTGTGTATGTGGTGTGTGTATACGGGAGCCTGTGTGTTTGTGGATACCGTGGCAGGTTGGTTTGTATTGTTGAGGGTAACTGGCATAGTTTGCTCCTGAGGGTATGCTGTTTTTGTTTTTGGATGCTGCAGGTGGTTGGTTATATCCACAACAGCTGACTGGCTTGAGTGTATGGCAGGGGAATTGGTAGGGACTTGGGCAGGGGCATGGGTAGGGACTTGGGCAGGGGCATGGGTAGGGACTTGGGCAGGGGCATGGGTAGGGACTTGGGTAGGGGCATGGGTAGGGACTTGGGCAGAGGCATGGGTAGGGACTTGGGCAGGGGCATGGGTAGGGACTTGGGCAGGGGCATGGGTAGGGACTTGGGCAGAGGCATGGGTAGGGACTTGGGCAGGATCTCGGGCAGCAGGGGCTTGGTTCGGAGCTGGGGCTGGAGCTGGAGCTGGGGCTGAGACTGTGAGGGTTGTGGGTCTCTGTTTGTAGCTGGGGGCCTCTCCTTGTCCCTGGGTTGAGGCCTCTGGTTGCTTTGGCCTTTCATTGGATGTCTCTGCGTCTACTGTTGTTGATGCTGGTTTGTGAGTGAAACTAGCGATGATTGTTGTTTTGGTAGGTGAAGGCCTGTAGCTAGACACTGCAGAAACTGATAACTTTTTATTGTAGTTAGACGCTGGGGTCGAATCATTCGATAGATGTCTGTGGATAGTCGTAGCTGAAGTTGATGGTTTCTCATTGTTCACAGGTCTCTCCTCTTCTGTGTTCTGTTTTAAGGTTGATGTTGCTGCCTCCACTGGTTTCTGCTGTGTTTCATTGGACAGTGAATTTGCATCTGTTGGTTTGAACTTTGGTTTCAGTGCCAGTGGTGGACCGTTGGCTATTGAGTGAACCTCTATAGTTTGCGGTCTGGTGTTTGACGTGACGGTCTTCTCTTGTTTATCTTGTTTATGTATTTCTTTGGACAACGACCTCACCTCGATCACTTGTGGTCGGTATCTTCTCATCAGTGCTGGTGAGCCTGGTAGAGAGCCTGGTAACTTAGGTGAGGTTGGTGGTGATGATGTTGTGCGTTGCTCTATGTCTCTGACCGTGGCTCTGACACTAACCCTCTCCTGATTCGAAGGGGTCCTAACACTGTCTTCCGTTTGAGCAGAGTCTCCTCGAAGCCCGGGAGAATTTGGGGCCGAATGGGTATGAGAGGAAGAGGATGATGCATTGACGGGAGATGAGGAAAAGGATGAGGCTGAAGTTAATGCATTGACAGAGGTCAAGGAGAAGGATGAGGTTTCTTTCACAGTGCTTGAGGATGATACGGATGAGGCTGCTTTCACATAGGATGAAGAAGAGGACGAGTAAGTTCTCTGTCTGTGTGAGTCACTCGTACCCCCATCTGAGGGCCCACGGGTCTGAAGAGGGATCTCTATTTGGTTGATATGTTTCCCTGGGATGCCTCCACCTCCACCCCCACCTTCATGCCCACTCCTTGTTATGGCTTCTGACACAGCCTCAGAGACCAAAGACCCAATATCTGCCTGGTAGCCCTTCTCCTTGACCAGTATGGACACAGAGTGGCTGGGGGTAGGAGTCTTGACGGGGACAGTGGAAGATGGAGTGCCTAGAACTGGGGATGAAGCTGGTGCTGGAGGAGAAGCTGGGGCTGACGAAGCCTTGGGACCAAGTGAGGGTGAGGAGGCCAGGGTTGGAGCTAGGGCTGGGAATGCTGGAGCTGGACCTGGGGAACAGGCAGGAACTGGGGCTGGGAATGCTGGAGCTGGACCTGGGGACCAGGCAGGAACTAAGGCTGAGAATGACTTGGGCTTATTAGATCCATCCTGTAACACCAGAGAAGCACAAGACACTCTTCTGTCTTTACTGGGGAGTTTAGGGCTGCTGCCCAGCATAGGTGGCTTGGTATCTCTTCTCACCACTTCAGATTTGTCACTAGCCTCTGATATACTTCGGTGTCTCCTGGTTACTCTCAGTGACTCTGTTTCACTGGGTTTCATCTTGGTGTTGCCTGGTTCTATTTTGACAGTGTCCTTTACAGGGGTCTTGTGTTGGTTTGACTCTGTCCCTGTCACAGCTCCTTCCTCTGTTGCGCAACTCTTAGGTGCTACATCAGAGAGGTTCCGGGGTCCTTTGGACACCTGCTGTAAAGAATCAGGCTTAGGTTCGCCTCTAGACGTTTCTCTGTCTGTTTTGTTGGACGTTGTTGTTGTTTTGTTTTTGTTTTCTCTCCAGCTGATAGCTTTGAATTCCATCTGCATCGGCTTTTCTTCTTCCTGGAGAGATATTGGGTGAGGTGGTAGCTTTTCCTCTTTCTGGAGAGATATTGGGTGAGGTGGTAGCTTTTCCTCTTTCTGGAGAGATATTGTGTCAGGTGGTAGCTTTTCCTCTTTCTGGAGAGATATTGGGTGAGGTGGTAGCTTTTCCTCTTTCTGGAGAGATATTGGGTGAGATGGTAGCTTTTCCTCTTTCTGGAGAGATATTGGGTGAGGTGGTAGCTTTTCCTCTTTCTGGAGAGATATTGGGTGAGGTGGTAGCTTTTCCTCTTTCTGGAGAGATATTGGGTCAGGTGGTAGCTTTTCCTCTTTCTGGGGAGATATTGGGTCTTTTCCTCTTTCTGGGGAGATATTGTGGTGGTAGCTTTTTCTCTTTCTTATTGGGTGAGGTGGTAGCTTTTTCTCTTTCTGGGGAGATATTGGGTGAGGTGGTGGGGGAGATATTGCTTTTCCTCTTTCTGGGGAGATATTGGGTCAGGTGGTAGCTTTTCCTCTTTCTGGGGAGATATTGGGTGAGGTGGTAGCTTTTCCTCTTTCTGGGGAGATATTGGGTGAGGTGGTAGCTTTTTCTCTTTCTGGGGAGATATTGGGTCAGGTGGTAGCTTTTCCTTTTCTGGGGAGATATTGGGTGAGGTGGTAGCTTTTCCTCTTTCTGGGGAGATATTGGGTGAGGTGGTAGCTTTTTCTCTTTCTGGGGAGATATTGGGTCAGGTGGTAGCTTTTCCTCTTTCTGGGGAGATATTGGGTGAGGTGGTAGCTTTTCCTCTTTCTGGGGAGATATTGGGTGAGGTGGTAGCTTTTCTCTTTCTGGGGAGATATTGGGTCTGGGCTTTTCCTCTTTCTGGAGAGATATTGGGTGAGGTGGTAGCTTTTCCTCTTTCTGGGGAGATATTGGGTGGTGGTAGCTTTTCCTCTTTCTGGGGAGATATTGGGTGATTAGCTTTTCCTCTTTCTGGAGAGATATTGGGTCAGGTGGTAGCTTTTCCTCTTTCTGGGGAGATATTGGGTCAGGTGGTAGCTTTTCCTCTTTCTGGGGAGATATTGGGTGAGGTGGTAGCTTTTCTCTTTCTGGGGAGATATTGGGTCAGGTGGTAGCTTTTCCTCTTTCTGGAGAGATATTGGGTGAGGTGGTAGCTTTTCCTCTTTCTGGGGAGATATTGGGTGAGGTGGTAGCTTTTCCTCTTTCTGGGGAGATATTGGGTGAGGTGGTAGCTTTTCCTCTTTCTGGAGGATATTGGGTCAGGTGGTAGCTTTTCCTCTTTCTGGAGAGATATTGGGTGAGGTGGTAGCTTTTCCTCTTTCTGGAGAGATATTGGGTGAGGTGGTAGCTTTTCCTCTTTCTGGAGAGATATTGGGTGAGGTGGTAGCTTTTCCTCTTTCTGGGGAGATATTGGGTGAGGTGGTAGCTTTTCCTCTTTCTGGAGAGATATTGGGTGAGATGGTAGCTTTTCCTCTTTCTGGAGAGATATTGGGTGAGGTGGTAGCTTTTCCTCTTTCTGGAGAGATATTGGGTGAGGTGGTAGCTTTTCCTCTTTCTGGAGAGATATTGGGTGAGGTGGTAGCTTTTCCTCTTTCTGGGGAGATATTGGGTGAGGTGGTAGCTTTTCCTCTTTCTGGGGAGATATTGGGTGAGATGGTAGCTTTTCCTCTTTCTGGAGAGATATTGGGTGAGGTGGTAGCTTTTCCTCTTTCTGGAGAGATATTGGGTGAGGTGGTAGCTTTTCCTCTTTCTGGGGAGATATTGGGTGAGGTGGTAGCTTTTCCTCTTTCTGGGGAGATATTGGGTGAGGTGGTAGCTTTTCCTCTTTCTTCTCTTCTCTCCTTACTATTATCTCTTCATACCTCCCCTCTTTCCTTTCCACTCTGTCATCTTTCTTCTCTTCCCTCCTTTCCTCCTTCCTTTCCTCTTTTCTAGCCTCCCTCCTTTCCTGTCTCTGTTCCTCTCCCCTCTCCTCACTCCTCTCCTCCTTCTCTGGTGCTGGCATGGCCTTGAACGATAGGTTGTATGTGTTTTTCACCAGCCTTCTCACATCTCTCACTTTGTGCAGGGGAGCTTTGGCTTTACTGTTCCTATTGGCATCCATATTCACAGTCTGTTCATTCATCTTGTTCAAGGTATTCACCCCCTTCTCTTCTTCTCTTGTTTCTCTATGTGAAGTCCCTATTCTCCTGTCTTCCTCTCTGGTTTCTGCATGTGAAGTCTCCACTGTCCTGTCTTCTTCTGTTGTTTCTCTCTGACAAGTCTTCCCAGTCTCGTGGTTACCCTCAGGTTTAGTTTCTATCTCGGGCAACAGTGAGATGTTGAGAGAAGAGGTTTTCTTTATCTCTGTAACAGGGCTGGGTTTCAGAGTGATCTCTGGTGTTTTGGACATGTAGGTGCTCTTGACGCTCGGATGTTTATGGTTTAAAGAGTCAGAGGGGTATTCCAGCTTTGTGTTTGTCATTCCTGCCTGCGTGCTGCTGGCTCGGGTGGCAGTGGGAACACTGGTGTTCCGGGCAGCTGCATCTGCTGAGTCACCGGCCTGTTTGTAATCCCTCTCATCCCTCCATTTACTGTCATCCCTCTCATCCCTCCATTTACTGTCATGTGTCTGCTTACCCCCCATATTGGCATTCTTCTCTGTGGGTTTTTTACTCTCAAACGGGAACACCAGTTCAGACCTCATCTCTGGTTTGACCGGGTCAGTTCTCCAAGAGTTTGGGTTTTTGGCAGGAGACTCAGTTCTGTCGCTGTTTCTCTGAGGACAACTAGTAGTAGGGGGCTCAGATCTCATCCAAGGGCTAACATGGTTAGGGCTTCTGTTGCTGTGAGATTCAATTCTCTCGTTGCTTCTCCGGGGAAAGGTAGCAGGAGCAACATGTGCGTTGGGACTCATCTCAGGGGTTGTGCTGGTAGGTTCAGGCCTCTCGTTGCTTCTCCGAGGAAAGGTAGCAGGAGCAACATGTGCGTTGGTACTCATCTCAGGGGTTGTGCTGGTAGGTTCAGGCCTCTTGTTGCTTCGCTGTAGAGAAGTGGAGTCAGTATTAATAGTATGGTTCATTCGTCTAACACTGGATTTCACCCCGAAACTTCCATGTTGTCTGTTTACGTCAATGTTTGGACTGGTATCTCTTCTCACAGCCAGGTGCTCAGAAGAAAAACTGTTTAGTGAGTTTATGCTGGAACTCAGATTCCGTGTCTCTGGTTTTGTGGACTCTTTAATGGTTGACGCCTCACTATCAGGGGGAAGAGGGGTTTTGTCCTCAGAGGGGCTGAGGTCACCTCCTTCTCCTTCCTGGTCAGTTTGTTTACCAACATTCTGCATCTTCTTGGAGAGGATGTTGTTGATCAGGCAGGTGGCCATCTTGGTTTTGGTACATGTCTCGTCCAGGGACAAAGACTTCTGGAGCTTGCCATTCCTCTTGGTCTGCTCAGTCCTCTCGGTGGCAGGTTCAGGGCTGGGGTCCGGGCAGTAGGCTTCCTGCAATGCCGGAGGAGTGCTGTGTTGTCTCTGCAACGTCTCTCTGTTGTGTCTCTTTAGAGAGGTACTGTCCATCAGAACAATAGAAGCCACAGGAGCCACAGGAGCCATTACAGGACTAGGAACCATGATGGGACTACCGTCGCTGTTCTCACCCAGCTTCAGCTCGGCCGTATTCCTTCTCTTCAGCTGGATCTGTCTCTTGGGCACTCCTCTCATCACCTTCTTGGGCTCCTCTCTCTCCACAGCCACGTCGACACACTCAAAGCTGCCCATCTCATATTTTTTGGATGAGTCCAGGTCGTCATGGGGTGGATAATAAGCCCCAGAGGAGGGCTGCTGCTGCTGGCGTGGGACTGGGAAGTCTTCATTGTCCAGCCGTGGAGCAGACCCTCTGAGGTCCACGTAGGCCAGCAAGGCTGCATTAGCCCCCGCTGGGCTGTCCTGGGTGGAGGGCTGGGAGGCTCCGGTGGAGGAGCGGTGGCTGGAGTTGTACATGTCCAGGTAGTCCACCTGAGGGAATCCAGAGGACAGGCTGCGGAAGGCCACGTCACTGAACCACTTCACCTCGTTGTCCTCCTCATCCAACTTGCTGCCCATGCTGGAGCTGGAGCCGTTAACTGAGACACATCCAGGAACGGAGCTCCCGAGCTGGGGTATCGCAGGCTTGTATTTGGGCTGGTACTTCTTGGTGGGTCCCGGTCCACCTCCTCTGGCTGTCTCTGGCTGGGAGCTGTGTGCAGCTCTGTGCAGTATACCGTGTTGTTGCTGTTGTAGCTGTTGTATCTGCTGTAGTCTGGTGGTGAGCAACCTCTCTGAATAGGAGCAAGCGGCTGGCATTCCCTGTCGACTCTCTCTGCTTGTGGGAGCTGCGTCGCGGCTTGCAGGCCCTTTTCTATTCCTGACACTGAATGACAGGTCAACCTGTTCCCCCTTGTAACTGGCCTCCTCCTGCCTTCCCTCCCCCTTTCCAGGCACCTGCTCCTCCCCCTGTCTCTCCCTTTCCCTCTCCCTCTCCGCTTGCCACTCCCTCTCCATTGCCCTCTCCGGTTCTTCCTCCCTGTTTCTCTGCCTTTCCTCTCTCTCCCTCTCTCTTTCCCTCTCCTCCTCCCTTTGCCTCTCCTTCTCTCTTTTACCCTCCTCCTCCCTCTGCCTTTCCATCTTTATTTCCCTCTCCTCCTTCTCCCTTATCTCCATCTCTCTGTTCCTTTCTCTTTCCCTCTGCGTGTCTCTATCCCTCTCTTGCATCTCCCACAACATCTCCCTCTCCTCCTCCTCTTCTTCCCCATCTCTCTCTCTCTCCTCCTCCTCCTCCTCCTCCTCCTCATCTCTCTCCCCCTGCCTTTCCAACCTTTCCAGGTGTGATTGGCTGTCGTAGGCCCGGGTGTTACTGTCAACAGATGAAAAAGTGGGGCTTCCCCTGGATGTCACAGCCTCCATTATGACCTCAATGGCCTGGGTCTCAGGGGGTTTGTGATTCCTGTTTCCCCAGTGGCCATGTGGCCTCCCAGGGACCGGGGATAGGATGTGTACTGGAGTGAACCTGGTGAGGGGAGGAGAAGGGGTGGCTTCCTTACCCATATGATGAGCCATGTCTGCTTCAGTTAGCCTCTCTATGGTTTTATTCCTAGAGTTGGGTGAGGTTTCTCTACATGGGTGCTCAGGTGTAGGAGACTTGTGTGAGGGGTTGCTGCTGTCACTAAGGTCAGGGGTTAGAGATGAGACTAGATGTTTAGGTTCCAGATCTTCCAGTCTCTGGACAGGTGAGTTGCCTGTAACCCCGTGGTCAGGTGAAAGGGAGGGGCTCCTTCCTCTAGAAGAAATAGTGCGATCAGGTGAGATGGGTCTGATTTCAGGTGTGAAGTTTCTGATTTCAGGTGTGATGTTTATGATCTCAGGTGAGTGGGCAGGGAACTTGTAGGGGACTGGGATTTCTCCTAGTACAGGTGAAGAGGTGGTCTCTCGACTCTCTTCAGTAGGTGATGCTTCCCTGAAGTTGTGAGAAAGGTGATTACCCAAGGGGTTTGAGGTGCCGTTAGTAATGAGTCTGTCTGATAGGCCACCAACACGCCTCTCACGTACGCCAGGTGAAGCCCTGTGTTCAGGTGAGGGGCCAGGACTCTTTACTCCAGGTGAAGCCCTGCGTTCAGGTGAGTGGGCAGGATTCTTTACTCCAGGTGAAGCCCTGCGTTCAGGTGAGGGGCCAGGACTCTTTACTCCAGGTGAAGCCCTGCGTTCAGGTGAGTGGGCAGGATTCTTTACTCCAGGTGAAGCCCTGCATTCAGGTGAGTGGGCAGGATTCTTTACTCCAGGTGAAGCCCTGCGTTCAGGTGAGTGGGCAGGATTCTTTACTCCAGGTGAAGCCCTGCATTCAGGTGAAGCCCTGCATTCAGGTGAGTGGGCAGGATTCTTTACTCCAGGTGAAGCCCTGCATTCAGGTGAGTGGGCAGGATTCTTTACTCCAGGTGAAGCCCTGCATTCAGGTGAGTGGGCAGGATTCTTTACTCCAGGTGAAGCCCTGCATTCAGGTGAGTGGGCAGGATTCTTTACTCCAGGTGAAGCCCTGCGTTCAGGTGAGTGGGCAGGATTCTTTACTCCAGGTGAAGCCCTGCATTCAGGTGAGTGGGCAGGATTCTTTACTCCAGGTGAAGCCCTGCGTTCAGGTGAGTGGTGAAGCCCTGCATTCAGGTGAGTTCTTTACTCCAGGTGAAGCCCTGCGTTCAGGTGAGTGGGCAGGATTCTTTACTCCAGGTGAAGCCCTGCATTCAGGTGAGTGGGCAGGATTCTTTACTCCAGGTGAAGCCCTGCAGTTCAGGTGAGTGGGCAGGATTCTTTACTCCAGGTGAAGCCCTGCCCTGCATTCAGGTGAGTGGCTTTACTCCAGGTGAAGCCCTGCATTCAGGTTCTTTACTCCAGGTGAAGCCCTGCATTCAGGTGAGTGGGCAGGATTCTTTACTCCAGGTGAAGCCCTGCATTCAGGTGAGTGGGCAGGATTCTTTACTCCAGGTGAAGCCCTGCATTCAGGTGAGTGGGCAGGATTCTTTACTCCAGGTGAAGCCCTGCATTCAGGTGAGTGGGCAGGATTCTTTACTCCAGGTGAAGCCCTGGTGAGGGGCATTTTACAGGTGAAGCCCTGCATTCAGGTGAGGGGCAGGATTCTTTACTCCAGGTGAAGCCCTGCATTCAGGTGAGTGGGTGAGGGGCAGGATTCTTTACTCCAGGTGAAGCCCTGCATTCAGGTGAGTGGGCAGGTGAAGCCCTGCATTCTTGGGCAGGATTCTTTACTCCAGGTGAAGCCCTGCATTCAGGTGAGTGGGCAGGATTCTTTACTCCAGGTGAAGCCCTGCATGGTGAGTGGGCATTCAGGTGAAGCCCTGCAGGTGGCCAGGATTCTTTACTCCAGGTGAAGCCCTGCATTCAGGTGAGTGGCCAGGATTCTTTACTCCAGGTGAAGCCCTGCATTCAGGTGAGTGGGCAGGATTCTTTACTCCAGGTGAAGCCCTGCATTCAGGTGAGTGGGCAGGATTCTTTACTCCAGGTGAAGCCCTGCATTCAGGTGAAGCCCTGGGTGAGGGGCAGGATTCTTTACTCCAGGTGAAGCCCTGCATTCAGGTGAGTGGCCAGGATTCTTTACTCCAGGTGAAGCAGGTGAAGCCCCCTGCATTCAGGTGAGTGGGCAGGATTCTTTACTCCAGGTGAGCCCTGCGTGAAGCCCTGCATTTCAGGTGAGTGGCCAGGATTCTTTACTCCAGGTGAAGCCCTGCATTCAGGTGAGTGGGCAGGATTCTTTACTCCAGGTGAAGCCCTGCATTCAGGTGAGTGGGCAGGATTCTTTACTCCAGGTGAAGCCCTGCATTCAGGTGAGGGGCCAGGACTCTTTACTCCAGGTGAGTCGGCTGAAGTGTTTAGCTCAGATGAGGAGCGAGCAGCTTCCACTCCAGGTGAGGTGGCTGTGTACCCGGGCAGAGGTGAAGGGGTTTTATACTCAGGTGAGAGGTTTTTATATCTGGGTGGCTGTGGTGATGCAGCTATTTCTCTAGTCTCAGGATGATGTACGATAGAGCTGTATATCCCTGTAATCTCAGGTGAGGAGTTGGTACCTCTGCTTCCAGGTGAGGAGCCTCTACCTATAGAGTCAGGTGAGAGACTGTTCCGTCTGTTCTCTTCGGTAGGGGTGGTGTTCTTCCTCTCAGGTGACAGGTGTGTTCTGCCTTGTGGCTCAGCTGAGGAGAGGAGACCATTGATCTCAGGTGTTGACACCAATACCCTGGCTTCTGGGGAGAGGATGGAGTAGGTGATACCTGATTCCTGGGTGGAGGAGGACTTGAACTGAGGGTCCAGGGACTTGTCCTTTACCTGTCCAGATACCTCAGGTGTGAGGTCTCTTCTCTCGATCTCAGGTGTGGAGGATGTGATTCTGATCGCAGGTGACTGCGCTGAGCTCTTGGGTTTTATAGGGGGGCTGGCATACCTTACTTCAGGTGAGGGGGTTCTTGATAGGGTCCTATCATAGCGTGTTTCAGGTGAGGGGGTTCTTGATAGGGTTCTATAGTACCTTGTTTCAGGTGAGGGGGTTCTTGATAGGGTTCTATAGTACCTTGTTTCAGGTGAGGGGGTTCTTGATAGGGTTCTATAGTACCTTGTTTCAGGTGAGTGGGTTCTTGATAGGGTTCTATAGTACCTTGTTTCAGGTGAGGGGGTTCTTGATAGGGTTCTATAGTACCTTGTTTCAGGTGGGGGGGTTCTTGAGGACGTTTTTGTCCAGGTGTCTGAGGATGAGGAGGAACCTGAGTGGTATGAGCTAGTTGAGGAGGATGGATCTGATTTCAAATCAGGTGTGAGACTCGTTGACCCGAGTAGTTCAGAACTAGATGTGATACTAGCTAAACTGACTTCAGTTGTGACACTTGCTGACCTGAGTTCAGTTGGGACACTGAGCAGACTGAGTTCAGGTGTTACACTGGTTGATCTCAATTCAAGTGTGATCCTTGCTGATCTGAGTTTAGGTGTGGTACTGGTAGACCTGTGCTTAGGTGAGGAGGTGACAGGTGTAGGAGGGGTGTACCTGGGGGCAGGTGTTGAGATGGTGCTCTGGGCTTCCTCTGAGGAGCTCAGGTCTCTCTCTGCAGGGGACAGGTGAGGTATCAGCACAGGTGTACTGATGGAGTCCACTAACTCAGGTGTACTGATGGAGTCCACTAACTCAGGTGTACTGATGGAGTCCACTAACTCAGGTGTACTGATGGAGTCCACTAACTCAGGTGTACTGATGGAATCCACTAACTCAGGTGTACTGATGGAGTCCACTAACTCAGGTGTACTGATGGAGTCCACTAACTCAGGTGTACTGATGGAGTCCACTAACTCAGGTGTACTGATGGAGTCCACTAACTCAGGTGTACTGATGGAGTCCACTAACTCAGGTGTACTGATGGAGTCCACTAACTCAGGTGTACTGATGGAATCCACTAACTCAGGTGTACTGATGGAGTCCACTAACTCAGGTGTACTGATGGAGTCCACTAACTCAGGTGTACTGATGGAGTCCACTAACTCAGGTGTACTGATGGAGTCCACTAACTCAGGTGTACTGATGGAGTCCACTAACTCAGGTGTACTGATGGAGTCCACTAACTCAGGTGTACTGATGGAGTCCTCTAACTCAGGTGTACTGATGGAGTCCACTAACTCAGGTGTACTGATGGAGTCCACTAACTCAGGTGTACTGATGGAGTCCACTAACTCAGGTGTACTGATGGAGTCCTCTAACTCAGGTGTACTGATGGAGTCCACTAACTCAGGTGTACTGATGGAGTCCACTAACTCAGGTGTACTGATGGAGTCCACTAACTCAGGTGTACTGATGGAGTCCACTAACTCAGGTATACTGATGTAGTCCACTAACTCAGGTGTACTGATGGAGTCCACTAACTCAGGTGTACTGATAGAGTCCACTAACTCAGGTATACTGATGGAGTCCACTAATTCAGGTGTACTGATGGAGTCCACTAATTCAGGTGTACTGATGGAGTCCACTAACTCAGGTGTACTGATGGAGCCCACTAATTCAGGTGTACTGATGGAGTCCACTAATTCAGGTGTACTGATGGAGTCCACTAATTCAGGTGTACTGATGGAGTCCACTAACTCAGGTGTACTGATGGAGCCGACTAATTCAGGTGTACTGATGGAGCCCACTAATTCAGGTGTACTGATGGAGTCCACTAATTCAGGTGTACTGATGGAGTCCACAAATTCAGGTGTACTGATGGAGTCCACTAACTCAGGTGTACTGATGGTGTCCACTAACTCAGGTGTACTGATGGAGTCCACTAACTCAGGTGTACTGATGGTGTCCACTAACTCAGGTGTACTGATGGAGTCCACTAACTCAGGTGTACTGACAGAGTCCTCTAACTTAGGTGTTATGGCTCTAACCCTAGGTTCAAATGACACTATGTAATCAGGTGGAAAAGGGTTGGCAATTACCTCAGGCGAGGGGCTGATGTTCCTTGATTCAGGTAAGCACTGAGCTACTCTGGTCTCAGGTAAAGACCGATCTGTATCGTCAGGTGAAGAGGCTGTACCTCTGACCCCATGTGAGACAGCTCTGTCTCTGGCCTCAAAGGAATGCACAGGGACCACGGATTCAGATGAAGGGCTGGAGTACCTATTCTGTGGTTTAGGTGACAAGTGGGTTTCTCTACACTGTGGTGAGGGGGCAGGTAAACGCTGGACCACTGATGAAGCTGAACCTCTACCTTCAGGGATAGGTGTTGTGGTGTTACTGTAGCCAGGTGAAGGTGTTGTAGTGTTACTGTAGCCAGGTGAAGGTGTTGTAGTATTACTGTAGCCAGGTGAAGGTGTTGTAGTGTTACTGTAGCCAGGTGAAGGTGTTGTAGTATTACTGTAGCCAGGTGAAGGTGTTGTAGTATTACTGTAGCCAGGTGAAGGTGTTGTAGTATTACTGTAGCCAGGTGAAGGTGTTGTAGTGTTACTGTAGCTAGGTGAAGGTGTTGTAGTATTACTGTAGCCAGGTGAAGGTGTTGTAGTATTACTGTAGCCAGGTGAAGGTGTTGTGGTGTTACTGTAGCCAGGTGAAGGTGTTGTAGTATTACTGTAGCCAGGTGAAGGTGTTGTAGTATTACTGTAGCCAGGTGAAGGTGTTGTAGTATTACTGTAGCCAGGTGAAGGTGTTGTGGTGTTACTGTAGCCAGGTGAAGGTGTTGTAGTGTTACTGTAGCCAGGTGAAGGTGTTGTAGTATTAGTGTAGCCAGGTGAAGGTGTTGTGGTGTTACTGTAGCCAGGTGAAGGTGTTGTAGTATTACTGTAGCCAGGTGAAGGTGTTGTAGTATTACTGTAGCCAGGTGAAGGTGTTGTAGTATTACTGTAGCCAGGTGAAGGTGTTGTAGTATTACTGTAGCCAGGTGAAGGTGTTGTAGTATTGCTGTAGCCAGGTGAAGGTGTTGTAGTATTACTGTAGCCAGGTGAAGGTGTTGTAGTATTACTGTAGCCAGGTGAAGGTGTTGTAGTATTGCTGTAGCCAGGTGAAGGTGTTGTAGTATTACTGTAGCCAGGTGAAGGTGTTGTGGTGTTACTGTAGCCAGGTGAAGATGTTGTAGTGTTACTGTAGCCAGGTGAAGGTGTTGTAGTGTTACTGTAGCCAGGTAAAGGTGTTGTAGTATTACTGTAGCCAGGTGAAGGTGTTGTAGTATTACTGTAGCCAGGTGAAGGTGTTGTAGTATTACTGTAGCCAGGTGAAGGTGTTGTGGTGTTACTGTAGCCAGGTGAAGGTGTTGTGGTGTTACTGTAGCCAGGTGAAGGTGTTGTAGTGTTATTGTAGCCAGGTGAAGGTGTTGTAGTATTGCTGTAGCCAGGTGAAGGTGTTGTAGTATTACTGTAGCCAGGTGAAGGTGTTGTAGTATTAAAGGTAAGGCTTGGCACCTCAGGTGAGGAGTCATCTGTCCTCCATCCAGGTGTTGGAGCTGTGTTTCCTTGTTCTAGTCTTGGGCTGATGTTCTTAGATGTCCACGATGATGATGAGTTGTTTAGTGCAGTAGCTAATGCTCCTGACTCCCAGCCTTCAGATAAATTATAATTATTCTCCCTCTGCGTTGGAGGACTGAGCTTCTCTGAAGAATCCTCAAATCTCTCTGGTGCTGTGTGGTAAGAACTTGTCGAGTCGTTCAGCTCATCCACCACGCAGGGCAACACTGGGAGCAACTCTGAGGTCTGCCCTGGCCCTGCTGCCTCCCTCCTGGGTGGGGGGACGGGAGGGTGGACGAAGGCCCCTGTAGCTGGGCTACTGGAGAGTGACTCACAGTCGTCCCCAAAGATGTCACAGAGGCAGGTGGTCTCAGAGATGGCTGAGCGTTGGCTGGGGATGTTGGTGATGTCGAAGATCTCCACGTGGTTCGGGGTTCCGTCACGGTGGCGCAGAGAGAAGACGCGAGGAGCGCTGCTGCGGAGGAAGGTGTAGCTGTCCCCCCGTAGGGTCCAGCTGTCCATCTCTACACCATTCAGGACTCACAGGGGACCAGCCAATTTCTCCTGTGGTGTGTGTGTGTATATTTGTGTGTGTGTATATTTGTGTGTGTGTATGCAAGGGGGGGGCAGAGATACACAGTTTTGTTTTGTATTCAAAGTAGCATTACCAACGTACTCACATACACTAGTAATTATCATACAAGTTATTTGGGTGATTGAGAGGATACACATACACACATTCATAGCATCATTTGAACTCATTTTGCCATCTTAATCATTCCATGAGGCCAATGAGGACCTAATCATTCAAATGTCACACTAACTTACCGGCTAACCAGTAAGTTAACTTAGTCATGTGTCTCGGAGAGACAGGCATGCACACATAGGTGTCTGGTTGGACATATGTATAGATATATTGGTATCTGTATCATTTGAAATAGCCTACACATGTTAAAGTAATAACTAACTTTAGTAGAAAATAGCGATGAATGATTGATTCATCAAAGCGCAATAACATTGTCATTCAGTATTTTTAGCATTAGGACTTAATAATTAGCATTGTTCAACCATAGAGTTCATTCAGGCATGTGCTCTTCTTACAGCTAGCATAGATCTATGTCGCACATGCTTCTTTTACAATAAAATGAAAATTAACTTCTTTCTGCAAGCATTTTGTAAAGTAATCAAGAGTTACAGGCAATGAAGAGTAATAATAGGCTACATCCTAAAAAGGTACCGATACATAAACGTTTTTGCTCTGTTTCATACATACCTTGTATCTAGTTTCTCCTCATTGCCATGCCTTGTGGCTGCACTCAGCGAGCTCACTCCCTCTCAATATGTGTGTCACAGAGATACTTCAGAGAAAGCCAGAGGGATCGCTACTGTACCTTTGGCTGGAGATGTCTGGGGTTCTCCCTTCCTAGCGTGAGTTCTTCTGTGCTGGATAACTCCCCTCATTCATTCCACCGTCTAGTCAGTCCAGTCAGTCCAGCAATACTGCTATATAACTACTGCCTCCACCTTCAACATTATAGAGCTACTGTTTCTGCTGCTGCAATACTGTGCTCTACCTTAACCCAGTACAGCCCAGTACAGTCTAGTACATCCCAGTACAGCCCAGTAAAGTATAGCCCAGTACAGCCCAGTAAAGTACAGCCCAGTACAGTGCAGCTCAGCCTGAGCTGGTCTGAGCACAGACACTTCATAGACTCATAGACTCCAGCTGAATTATAAAGAGACACTTATGAAAAGAGCAACAGGGGAGCCACTACTCTCTCTGCCCCTCTCTCTGCCCCTCTCTCAGCCCCCTCTCTCTGCCCCTCTCTCAGCCCCCTCTCTCAGCCCCCTCTCTCTGCCCCTCTCTTGGCCACTCTCTCGGCCTCTCTTCGCCCCTCCCCTCCGAAACAACTCAAGGATAAGGAATTGATGAGTCCAACCTTGATTTCTTAAATTGTTCTCCTCTCTCTAACAGGCTGGGGTTGGGGTTTTTGGTTTGGCAGCAGCTACCCTGTCTGATTCCGGTAGAGGGGAGGGGAGTAATAGTTAGCAGCAGGTGCTGTTCCAGCCAGGATCGATGCCTCTGGAATCTGACACTTGGAGCCAGCTCAGTCACAGGGTCCTGCGTTATATATAGACCCACACTGCCAGGAGGAGATGGTAGGGTACGTTTAGCTGCCTGGGGCCCAAAGTGACGGGACAGAGGGGATAGAGAGAAGAGAGGAAATAGAAGAGATGGGAGAGGAATAGAGAAAGGAAAGAGAGGGGAGAAGAAAAGGGAATGGGAAGAGATGGGAGAGGAATAGAGAAAGGGAAGAGAGGGGAGGAGAAGAGGGAATGGGAAGAGAGGGGAGAAGAAGAGGGAATGGGAAGAGAGGGTAGAAGAAGAGGGAAAGGGAAGAGAGGGGAGAAGAAGAGGGAAAGGGAAGAGAGGGAAGAAGAAGAGGGAATGGGAAGAGAGGGGAGAAGAAGAGAGAGAGGGAAGAGAGGGGAGAAGAAAAGGGAATGGGAAGAGATGGGAGAGGAATAGAGAAAGGGAAGAGAGGGGAGGAGAAGAGGGAATGGGAAGAGAGGGGAGAAGAAGAGGGAATGGGAAGAGAGGGGAGAAGAAGAGGGAAAGGGAAGAGAGGGGAGAAGAAGAGGGAAAGGGAAGAGAGGGGAGAAGAAGAGGGAATGGGAAGAGAGGGGAGAAGAAGAGAGAGTGGGAAGAGAGGGGAGAAGAAGAGGGAATGGGAAGAGAGGGGAGAAGAAGAGAGAGTGGGAAGAGAGGGGAGAGGAATGGGAAGAGAGGGGAGAAGTAGAGGGAATGGGAAGAGAGGGGAGAAGAAGAGGGAAAGGGAAGAGAGGGGAGAAGAAGAGGGAATGGGAAGAGAGGGGAGAAGAAGAGAGAGAGGGAAGAGAGGGGAGAGGAATGGGAAGAGAGGGGAGAAGAAGAGGGAATGGGAGGAGAGGGGAGAAGAAAAGGGAATGGGAAGAGAGGGGAGAGGAATGGGAAGAGAGGGGAGAAGTAGAGGGAATGGGAAGAGAGGGGAGAAGAAGAGGGAATGGGAAGAGAGGGGAGAAGTAGAGAGAAAGGGAAGAGAGGGGAGAAGAAGAGAGAATGGGAAGAGAGGGGAGAAGAAGAGAGAAAGGGAAGAGAGGGGAGAAGAAGAGGGAATGGGAAGAGAGGGGAGAGGAATGGGAAGAGAGGGGAGAAGAAGAGAGAAAAGGAAGGGAGGGAGAAGAAGAGGGAATGGGAAGAGAGGGGAGGAGAAGAGGGAATGGGAAGAGAGGGGAGAAGAAGAGGGAATGGGAAGAGAGGGGAGAAGAAGAGAGAAAGGGAAGAGAGGGAGGAGAAGAGAGAATGGGAAGAGAGGGGAGAAGAAGAGGGAATGGGAGGAGAGGGGAGAAGAAGAGGGAATGGGAAGAGAGGGGAGAGGAATGGGAAGAGAGGGGAGAAGAAGAGAGAAAGGGAAGAGAGGGAAGGAGAAGAGGGAATGGGAAGAGAGGGGAGAAGAAGAGAGAATGGGAAGAGAGGGGAGAAGAAGAGGGAATGGGAAGAGAGGGGAGAAGAAGAGAGAGTGGGAAGAGAGGGGAGAGGAATGGGAAGAGAGGGGAGAAGTAGAGGGAATGGGAAGAGAGGGGAGAAGAAGAGGGAAAGGGAAGAGAGGGGAGAAGAAGAGGGAATGGGAAGAGAGGGGAGAAGAAGAGAGAGTGGGAAGAGAGGGGAGAGGAATGGGAAGAGAGGGGAGAAGAAGAGGGAATGGGAGGAGAGGGGAGAAGAAAAGGGAATGGGAAGAGAGGGGAGAAGAAGAGGGAATGGGAAGAGAGGTGAGAAGTAGAGAGAAAGGGAAGAGAGGGGAGAAGAAGAGGGAATGGGAAGAGAGGGGAGAAGTAGAGAGAAAGG